>NW_023270426.1:48127126-48231761 GCF_011800145.1 Mirounga leonina | reverse complement strand
TTCTGCTTCTGCTTCTGCTTCTGCTTCTGCTTCTGCTTCTGCTTCTGGGGTTGGGCTTGAAATTGGCAAACCAATCCCTAGTGGTTGTGTGGGAAATTTCCCAAGAGGTGGTTAGAGATCTGAACTGTGGAGGTTTGAAGAAGATGCTCCCATGGGAAGTCCTGACTTGAACCTTGCACAAGGTGAGGAAATGGAGCTCTATGAAGGGCTTCTCAGAGACTTTTTCTTTAGATTGTAAGAGAAGTCACATTTTCCACACCGCTTTAAATTCTTTCCAGCGTACCTTTTAATGCCTTTAATTTCCCTCACTCATGGTATCCTTTCCCATGGGCGCCGTGACAAAGTACCATAAACTGGGTGGCTTCGAACAACAGAAATTTATTCTTTCATGATTCTGGAGGCTAGAATTCTGAAATCAAGCACTCCCTCTAAAGGAGAATCCTTCCTTGTCTTTTCCTCACTTCTGATGGTTGCTGGCACTCTTCGGAATTCCTTGGCTTGCATCCAATCTCTGCCTCCACTGTCACATGGCCCTCTCCTCTGAGTATGTGTGTGTCCTTTCCTCTTATAAGGACCCCAGTTATAGGATTTGGGGCTCATCCTAACCGACTGTGACCTCGTCTTTACCAGTTACATCTACAAAGACTCTATTTCCAGGCAAGATTCCATTCTGAGGTTCCTGGTAGAAATTAATTTAAGGGGACACTATTCAACCCAGGACACTCATTAATGAAAATATCAATGCAGTGTGGTGATGTTTTGGAGGGAAGTAAAACAGAGAACCAAGAGGGGAAGTGAGAGCCGCATCGCCCTCCTAACCCATGTCTATCAGGTGTCAGATGCGACAGCAATCCACGAGTCCTGTGCGCCACAACCAAGAGTGAAGTGAGTACGGTGGTGAGGAGTGGGCGAGTGGCAGGGGGCCCAGGTCAGGAGATGTCTCAGAGAGGGCTGGAGACAATCCTCTTTCCTTTCCCCAAACTGAGGCTTCATCCGCAAGCATAAAAGAAGTTGCTAGAAGGGAAGTTGTGTGCCCTTCTTATTTCTCCGTCTATAGTCAAAAGTCACTGAGGCATAACAAATAACGAGGAGTTCAAACAATTCAGACTAGCTGCATGTAGAAGCTTTGGCGTGTGCAGTGGGTTGGGACTGCTGATAAGGAGCGATAACTGAGAAGGTAGTTCTCCTTCTCAGGCAAAGCGTATCAGATGTTTGGTAATAAATGGTCAGGGAGTATACTTAACAAGACAGGGGTATCGATCAGGAAATAACTGTTTGCTGGGAAAGGGGCAGTCTTTTCCATGGGTAATTAAGATGGTGTCACTTGATACCTACTCCTGAGAGAATCACTCTTCCAGCGCTGTGTCTTTAACCTGGCGTCATGGCAACAAGCTGGTCGTGGGTTCTCCCTCTGGAGCTTTCTTTTATTAATATGTCTGCTATTCACAAGTTACAGCTTGCCCTCTCGTTCTGTTGCTCCAAACACAAGTGATAAGGTGGAAAGAAAGTGAGGTAGCTTTTATTATGTAGCACCAGCCTTCAAGAAAAGAAAAAACAAATAAACCAACCATGGGCTAGCTACATTGAAAGGTAATCCCCCAGGGCGCCTGGGTGGCTCAGTCTGTTAAGTAACCGACTCCTGATTTCCGCCCAGGTCATGATCTCAGGGTTGTGATACAGAGCCCTGTGTCCAGCTCCACATTGGGTGTGAAGCCTGCTTAAGATTCTCTCTCCCTCTCCCCCTGCCCCTTCCCCCTCCATGCTCTCGTGCATGTGCGGGGTCTCTCTCTCTCTCTCAAACAAAACAAAACAACTGAACAAAGAAAGGTAATCTCCTTTCTCCATACATTTCTCCATAGGGGCTCATGGACCAGTAGCATCAGCCTCACCTGGGAGCTGTTAGAAATGCAAAATATCGGGCGCCTGGGTGGCTCAGTTGGTTAAGTGACTGCCTTCGGCTCAGGTCATGATCCTGGAGTCCCAGGATCGAGTCCCGCATCGGGCTCCCTGCTCGGCAGGGAGTCTGCTTCTCCCTCTGACCCTCCTCCTTCTCATGCTCTCTGTCTCAAATAAATAAATAAAATCTTTAAAAAAAAAAAAAAAAGAAATGCAAAATCTCAGACCCCACCCCTGAATCAGAATCTGATCTTTGATAACATCTGCAGGAGATTCACATTCACATTAAAGTTTAATATAGACTTTCCTTTAGATAATAACATCACCTGCAGTGGCCTCAGGAGAGACACCCCTTTTTTTCACTAGCCTTGGTGGCCTGATAAGGTTTTTTTTAAAGTGGAAAATAGTCACTGTTTTCTGCAGTAATAGGAATTCTTGGTAATTTAGGCTAAGTTTATCATGAAAATAAGTTTCTAAGCGGTGCCGGGTATTTGGTCCCCAGACTTTTCTTGTGCCCTGTCTAGTTTTAGGAGATAGGTCCCTTGGACTCTGGGCTCACCCAGTCAGCTGGGAGACTCCCGTCAGAGAATCAGACACCATATTTCTGCAGCACCAAATGGAGGAGGCTTTTGTTCTAGAAATACTGCCCAGAAACTTTGCCAAAGAAACGCTCAAAAGCAAGTTTTATGTCTTTTAGCCAGGATAGATGGTCACGCTGTTGCTTCTTATTCATCACAGCGATGATTTCTGGTCTGAGCCTTAACATAAGGATCATTATGAAAATGTTTTGATAGTCAAAACACCCAGTTTGAAGGACTTTCCTTCATTCCTAGCAGACATATGAAATACCACAAACCAGGTCTTAAAATGAAATGAAAAATGAGGGAAATGACCCAGATCTTTCCATTAAGAAGCAAATAATAAAATCAAACCCATTCGACTATCTAGATTTTTTTTTTTACCAGACTTTGTGCTTTTTTAATTTGGGAGAAGGGAGGATGGACAGGATGGATTGTAATGGAAGAGGAAAGCTGAGGCTGTAAAACAGGTTGTACAAAAGAATGATTGATAATTGATAATTAGGAATAAAATGAATCATTGTTGCCATGAATTAACCTTGACAAAGGAATGTGAATTGTTTTCCATTATGAATGGGTAGCTGTATGACCTTGGGTAAATGTCTAAACCTCTTTCTTCCTCAGTTTCTTTTTTTTTTTTTTTAAAGATTTTATTTATTTATTTGACAGAGAGAGACAGAGGGAGAGAGGGAACACAAGCAGGGGGAGTGGGAGAGGGAGAAGCAGGCTTCCCGCTGAGCAGGGAGTCTGATGCAGGGCTTGATCCCAGGACCCCGGGACCACGACCCGAGCCGAAGGCAGACGCCCAACCCCTGAGCCACCCAGGTGCCTCCTTCCTCAGTTTCTTAATTGGTAAAATGAGGATAATAATACTACCTCCTCTGTGGATTGTTTTAAGATGAAATAATACGGTAACACAAACCACTTTACAAGGGTTGGTACATAATAAACACTGAATGAATGTTAGATTTATTATTATACAGAGAAGAAGTAAGTTCTGAGACTAAGAGAATGCGGGGCACCTGGGTGGCTCAGCTGGTTAAGCGTCTGCCCTTGGCTCAGGGCTCAGATCATGATCTCTGGGTCCTGGGTTCAAGCCCCCATCAGGTTTCCTGCTCAGTAGGGGAGTCTGCCTCTCTCTCTCTCTCCCTCTGCCCTCCCCACCACTCATTCTCTTTCTATCTCTCTCTCTCAAATAAATAAATAAAATCTTTTAAAAAATAAACAAATAAAAGAATGTGCTAGAGCAAAAATTGGGGTATCATTTAAATTAAAATCTACATACATAAAGAAGTGAAATGAAGAATTGAGATACTTTACAAAAATGACTTCAAGGGGAATTAGCAGATGGATCAGGTTTGGGAGAGTTCGTCTGTTTGGGCTGCTACAACAAAAATACCATAAACTGGGTGGCTTATAAGCAATAAACATTTATATCTCACAGCACTGGAGCCTGGGAAACCCAAGATCATGGCACCAACAGATTCAGTTTTTGGTGAGAGTCATCTTTTCCCTATAAACTCATGTGGCAAGAGGGGCCGGGGAGCTTTTTCAAGCATCTTTTATAAGGGCACAAATCCCAATCACCTCCCAAAGGCCCCACCTCAAACTACCACCACACTGGGAATGAGGATTCAACATATGAATTCTGGGGGGGCCACAAACCCCTCCGTAGCAGAGAGGTTACCCTGAATTATCAGTTTTGTTCACCTACATTCATTTAATTAATAGAAGTAATCAGTTCCTCACAGCATCTTTATGGACATCACTTTTTGAGATAGTAAATTTTAAGAGAACTATTTTTAAAAATCTGCAAAGTATCTGAGAATATTAATCTTTTAGAACAAGGAGAAACAAAATGCTTAATATGCAGTGGCCCCTCTCAGATGTATGTCAGAGCATCCTGTTCTACCCTCCATATCTCCTAACCTCTTCCAGAACTGATGTTCTCAGCTTGTCCGAGCTACTATCAAACCCATCCACTGAACTTTATATTTTACTACCTTTTCTTCATTTCTTAAATTTATTACATTTTTAAAAAATGAATCTTCAGGAATGCCTGGGTGGCTCAGTCTTGATTTCGGCTCAGGTCATGGTCTCAGGGTCGTGACATTGAGCCCGATGTCAGGCTCCATGTGAAGCCTGCTTAAGATTCTCTCTCTCCCTCTCCCTCTGTCCCCCTGCCATCCCCCCCCCAACCGCACGCATGTTCTCTTTCTAAAAAAAAAAAAAAAAATCAAATTAAATTAAAAAAATGAGTTTCTTCCTCCCATAATGTTCTCCTCTTGTCTTATTATATTCATCCCAGATGTTTCTGCAATCCTGGATAGGGCACATTTCATTAGTGGCCTGAGGAAACACATTGTTCATTCATGCATGAGGGAGTCCTTTCCAATTAAAGACATTGCTTTGAAAGAGTCTTCCAAATTGGTTTCATTGGTAAGAAATGAAGGAAGCTAAAAGCTTTTCACTTAAGATTTGACAATAGCCAGAAACCTTTTGTTAATCATGAATGTTAAGAGTTAACATTTAATTAGCATAGGTTATAATCAGAATATTGCCTGGAATTTACATAGGCATAATCTTAAGCATCTGTGTGATTGTTGGCTGCTCTTCTACAGTTCCTCCTAAATACGGGACAATGACACCTCACACCATTTTTATTTTGGATTTCCTTTTTAGAGATAGTTTATTTGGGTGAGAACTGGGTTTTACTTTGGCCCTTGCCATCTTCAACACCTGCCTCTCAGGTAAGTGGACAGAGGTGATGTGGGGAAAGTGCTAATAAATCTGTTGGCATCCATTCCTTTGCTCTTTTGTGCTCCTGTACGTGAAAGTCAGTGTGATTGTGACTGGAAAGTCATTTGGGACTATGTGGAGAAAGAAAAGACATAATCACCTCAGATCCTTCATTGGTAAATAGCGATTTAACAACAGCTTTGCTTACAGCACACTATGGCTTCAGTACAAGGGAAAGATTTTAAGAGAAAAAAAATTAGTAGTATTTAGTGTGCTCTCTAGAAAAATAGAACCGATACGTTTCCTTTTCCTCAGGGATCTCCATCTTTTTTCTCTTAGGACCTTCAACTGATTAGATGAGGCCCCCATCCAGGGTATAGAGAGTAATCTGCTTTACTCAAAGTCTATGGATTAAAATGTTCATCTCATATGAAAAATACTTTCACAGCTACATCCTGACAAGTGTTTGACCAAATATCAGGGTATCCTGACCTAGCGAAGTTGACACAAAATATTAGCTGTCACATTTGGCCACTCTGAGAACTGAAACTGGGACTGATTTGTTATAATATCCTCAGACAAATGTCCTAAAATCACTGTGAATGGTGTGCTCTGATAAAGGAATAAGGACCAGAAAGCTTTCAATGTCACTGATACGCGGGCAGAAACCCTCCGTGAAAGCACTGTCTCATATTTCGGTCTAATAACAGTCTCTAGCAGGGTAGTGCAGTAAAATGGTGGTCAAGCTTTGATGTCAGATCACAGGAGTCTGCGTCCTGGTTCTACCGCTTTCTGTGTGATTTGAGGCAATTTACTTTCATTTCTCTCTGCTTCATTTTCTCCATCTATAAAATGGAGATAGGTTTAAATGTTCTAACTCATTGGAAGTCTGTAGAACAGTGCAAGGTACATCTTAAGTATTCAATAAATATTAGCTTTTATTATTCCCTTAAATTAATAACAAAGCCAAACATTTTCTTAATGCATGTCCATCTGAGAGAGGTTTTTGGTTTCTTTGTTTTGTTTCTAAGCCTGTGGCTTAATAGAAAGTGATACTTGTATCAACCCTTCCTATCTTTACCCTGGGGTTGACATTTCAGGGTCCCTTAAGGGGCACTCAATGTAAGCAAGTTGTTCTTCACTAGGAAGGCCAGGAGAGGGAAGAATTGGAGAGGTTCCTGTTAATAAGTAAGGACAGGATGGGTGAAAGATTGGCTTTCACTAGCAGATGGCAGCCTTTATGAACCTTACAAATGAAAAACCCCATTTTTTAAATTTATTTAAGTAATCTCTACACCCAACGTGGGGCTCAAACTCACGGCCCTGAGATCAAGAGTTGCATGCTTTTCTAACTGAGCTAGCCAGGCACTCCTGAACCACCCCATTTTAATAAATTGATGAATAAATACTGTAGCAGGAAGGTCATTCTAAGAAAAAATATATATAACAATTTGATATTACAAAAACAATCAGCTATTTTCCTTTTACCAAATAAATACTCATCACTTAAAAGAGCCACCTCTTGGGGCACCTGAGCCTTCCCTGTGGTCATTCAGGAATCCAGGATCTGCATCCTATAGCTCTGCCTTCTTATATGGTCTTGGATTCCTCTTTTTTTTTTTTTTTTAAAGATTTTATTTATTTATTTGAGAGAGAGAATGAGAGAGAGAGAGAGAGCATGAGGGTCAGAGGGAGAAGCAGCTCTGCTGAGGGAGCCTGATGTGGGACTCGATCCCAGGACTCCAGGATCATGACCTGAGCAGAAGGCAGTCGTTTAACCAACTGAGCCACCCAGGTGCCCCTTGGATTCCTCTTTTAAAACCTTGGTATCTTGCTAGTAGGTAAGGGAGGAGAGAGAGGGCATGGAGGATCCCCTGAAGATTGGACATCATTTTACCTACATTCCTTCAGGCAAAAGTCAGTCACATTACCAAACCTAACTATAAGGGAGGCTGGAAATTGTAGTCTAGCTGTATATTTAGGGGGGTAGAAGAAATGACTTTTGGTGAACACAAGACACTTGGGGCGCCTTGACTGATAAACAACCTTTCCAGGAAAGATATACTCATAATGTCTGCCATGTGTCTAGAATGGTACTTGACTCTTACAGAAGCTATCTAATTAAAGTGGGTGCTCCCAGGGGCACCTGGGTGGCTCAGTCATTAAGCGTCTGCCTTCAGCTCAGGTCATGATCCCAGGGTCCTGGGATTGAGCCCCGCATCGGGCTCCCTGCTCAGTGGAGAGCCTGCTTCTCCCTCTCCCACTCCCCCTGCTTGTGTTCCCTCTCTGGCTGTCTCTCTGTCAAATAAATAAATAAAATTAAAAAAAAAAAAGTGAGTGCCCCTGTTTATACTTTACATGTGAGGTAAAATGACTTGCTTGAGGGCACATGGGTGATTAGTGGCTGAACTAGAACTCAGCCTCAGGTCTGGTTCTGAAGTCTGGCTTCCTCCCCACCACCCCCCATTACAATGCCTGCTCTCATAGGACTAGATCTTGTTTCTAAAGCTGCACCTCTGGTCCATCTATTCTACATAGGCAAGATTGTACTCCAATCTTGGCAAAAGTAAGGAAGTATACTAAATTTGTCTCTGACAACACCCCCAACTCCACAGCAAGCTTTCTTTGGCTTCCCCCTACAGACTCTCAGCCAGCTAGTGGTTTCATCAGTTCCTTTCTGGTTTTCCCAAGAGCCTTAATGGGGCATTCATGTGAGTCTGTCTCCTTCTCTCAGTATCTCCCATTCTTAATACCACACACCACACTCTCCTTTATTCAAAGGCTACCAGCCAATTCTATGTCACGTTATAATGCTCAGCAATATCTTAAATGGTTCAAATTAATTACTGATTTGTAAGTTATTTCATTAACTAATTACCTCTAAATGGTTTGAATCTTTTAAAGTAATAAAGAACTTATGAATTACTTGCTTAATTAAAAATATACTAGGGGTGCCTGGGTGGCTCAGTCAGTTAAGTGACCAACTCTTGATTTCGGCTCATGTCATGATGTCAGGGTCTTGAGATTGAGCCCCATATCAGGCTCTGAGCTGAGCATGGAGCCTGCTTGAGATTCTCTCTCTCCTTGGGCCCCTCCCCGCCCCCAGGCCCCCACCCCCCGCTCTAGTGTACTCTGTCTCTCTAAAAAAAACAAAAAACAAAACCCACAAACAAACATCCTAAAGAACAAAAGGAGAAGGATTTTAAGGGTACAAATTTTGGTGATATTCTCAGTCAAGTGGGTCTTTTGCTGTCCCTCAAATCATAACACATAGATAACCATCATATGGGCTTATGCTTTGGCTGGCTTGATTACATCAAAACCATTTATAACATAGGACACATTTTCTTACACTTTACAAACCTGGAGAGGGGAGGAAAGTCGGCAGAGAGGAGTCCACCTTCTTACTAGGGAACCCCTGTATCTCATAACCCACTAGTCACAAAGATGGCGGTTCTCTCTAGCCTGTCCAGCTGTTTGTCCTAGTATTGGCATTAAATCTTCCCCTTAAAGCACAAAACACTTCTCATTTTCAATTTTTCAGCTACAGAGGGATTGACTACACTGTTGCTACCAAGAGCAAAGCCCAGAGTCCAATTTTGAGACCTTGATTTTCATTATGTTTTCAAACGCTTAAATCAAGCCTTCTTTCTCTTACCCGGATTTCCTCTTTCGCCTCTCTGCTTCTCTCTTTGCATAGTTTGTCTTAACACCTGAAGAAAAAACATTTAAATGCAAAGAGATAAATGGATGGTAATCATTACAAATGACCCATTAGAACTGGAGCTGTTCAATCTGCTTATTTGAATGTACAAAGGCGGTTCTCTCTTCTGAAATACTACACTGAACAGGTAAGAGTGTATTCAGATATAATTTCATGTGATTACTCTATAATAGGAACTTCTAGCCACAATTCTCTATCAGGTGTTGTTAAGCACACAAACTGCCTACCAATAAATCCTGTCCATCAAATTTTATTTTTCTTTCACAAAGATTCTACTTTGCAGGCAAACTCTGGGAACGTTGCCTACCTATTAAAATGGCAAGAAAAGAAAATCTGAAATTGAGAGAGAAGAATCTGGAACAATCTTTGTCACAAAAATTTGTCCTGTGTCAAAAGTATTTCCTCCTTCAGGAAAAATTACCTAACAAAGCAGAAGGAGTAGTAGTGAAAGGCAAAATTAAATAATTAAATACAAAAGCAGAAACACTAAGTTGTTGCTATTATGGACTCATTTTGCAGCTGAATTAACCAATGAATGTTTTTAACTAATACTGAAGAGAGGGCAGCCCAGTTTGAGAAGACTGGTTTAAAAACCACTTTTATAGGGTGTCTGGGTGGCTCAGTTGGTTAAACAGCTGCCTTCAGCTCAAGTCATGATCCCAGGGTCCTGGGATCGAGTCCCGCATCATGCTCCTTGCTCAGCGGGGAGCCTGCTTCTCTCTCTGCCTACCACTCTCCCAGCTTGTGCTCTCTCTCTCTCTCTGTCAAATAGATAAATAAAATCTTAAAAAAAAAAAAAAAACTTAAAAAAAATTACTTTTAGGGGCGCCTGGGTGGCTCAGTCATTAAGCGTCTGCCTTTGGCTCAGGTCATGATGCCAGGGTCCTGGGATCGAGCCCCACATCAGGCTCCCTGCTCGGCGGGAAGCCTGCTTCTCCCTCTCCCACTCCCCCTGCTTGTGTTCCCTCTTTCACTGTGTCTCTCTGTCAAATAAATAAATAAAATGTTTTAAAAAAATTACTTTTAAATTACTTTTATCCATTATTTACTCCTGAAGCAGGGATTCTTATCCTGAAACCTTGGATGGGCTTCAGGGTCCTGTGAATGCTCAGAAATTTGGGGGTGTTCTTAAGTATATTGGGCTCTTTTTCCCCCCCTGGGAAATGATCTGTAGTTTCTGTCAAATTTTCAAAGGGGTCTAGTCTAAGAATCAGTGTTCTTAGAAGATTCTTTAAGGCATATGGAAAAGTTGGATACATTGATTTCAGTTAAACCTTGGTGTTTGTGAGAACAAAGATGTGCATTTGAGGTATCTTTCTCTGGAAGACAAAGATCAGGCCTGTCTGGACAGTTGCAACAAAACCCAACAGGAAAATTAGAGAATAGCTGAGAACTGGATTGAGGCAAGCCCCTTGTATGAACTATGGTAACACTCAATGCTGTACCAAATCATCATCATCATCATCATCTCAGTAACTTAAGGTAATAAAAATTAACTTCTCATTCACACCAAGTCCAATTCCTGGTCAATAGGCAGCCTTCCATGTGGTCATTCAGGGATCCAGGATCTGCATCCTATGGCTCTTCTTTTTTTTTTTTTTTAAGATTTTATTTATTTATTTGACAGAGAGAGAGACAGTGAGAGCAGGAACACAAGCAGGGGGAGTGGGAGAGGGAGAAGCAGGCTTCCTGCTGAACAGGGAGCCCGATGCAGGACTCAATCCCAGGACCCTGGGATCATGACCTGAGCTGAAGACAGACGCTTAATGACTGAGCCACCCAGGCAGTCTGGCTCTGTCTTCTTGTATGGTCTTGGATTCCTCTGTTAAAAAACCTTGGTATCTTGCCATAGGTAAGGGAGGAGAGAGAGGCATGGAGGATCACATGAGGATTGGACATCATTTTATTCACATTCCTTCAGGTAAAATTCAGTCACATAACCATACCTAACTATAAGGAAGGCTGGAAATTGTAGTCTAGCTGTATATTAAGTGGGGGTAGAAGAAATGACTTTTGGTGAACACAATAGCATTTCTGCCCTATCCTCTTAAATGAAGCCACAGTACCACGACCAGAAAGAAGTTGGAGGTGAAGACATGCTGCCTTAGATACTGGGAGAAAGTCCACTGTCATAGGCAGACCAACATACTCCCCCAACAGTAAGCACTAGAGGCAGGAGGTAGAAAAGTGTCCAGAGGATAGGACAGACACAGTGGCATAAAATTTAGGAGCAAAAATGCTCAGAAAGTCAGGTATGGAGGCAAGAGGCATTTGGGAATTCAGTGATCCATAGCAGAGTCCAAGTCACCTAATTAGTATTCAGGAAGACCTAGGGCGAGGAGTGGAGGATAAGAGTCCGGCCAGGCATCTCTACCTAGAGTGAGATAACCCAGAGCAGGAAGGTTACATTACAGAGATGAGGGCTGCACACAAAGGTAAAGAGGACAGATTATTTGTGAGGTGACTCCATCATGAACAGAATGCTGAACAAGGGCCATTTAAATTCCTCCTGTCCAAGGTCAGGAATGGTCCTAGAGATGTGCAGAGCCTATAGACAGGGGTCAACTATCAGGAGAAGCTCATGGGAATCTGTTTAGGCCTGATATGATCCACCCTCAAATGTTACCAGTAACTTCATACTGTTTCCCACTCACAGACAACAACCCTAACGAACCCCAGCTTCCTTACAAATATCCTGGGATGAAAAAGGGCAATGAATTAGTACAAACCCTTCAGGGAACAGAGCAAATGCTTCACTAACAGTGACATACTTGCTTATAAGTAATAAATAATAATTAAAAGTAACAGTTGACATGTGTAAGACATAGTTCTTGGGCTTTCATATATATTTACCCACTTAATCTTGACAAAAGTGTTTATTTGAAGGAGGTATCTCTACTACCTCAATTTTACAGATTAAAAGCTGAGCAATGAGGCTTATATGTAACTTGCTCAAGTGAGTGGCAGAGGTCTGGCTCCAGAGTCAATGACCTTCCCCACTGTGCATACTGCTTTTCTCAGAAAGTCAAATTTGGCCAGAATTTCAGATAACCTTTTACTCCCTTGGTGAAGATGCCTTCACTCCCTTGGCGACGGATACACCATGTAACGCTCCCCAGAGATCTCATCCACCATTTTGTTTCCAGAGAACTGCCCCATCCTTTTGGAATGAAGACTAAGACATGGATATCCAAAGAATGTCTTGGACAGTTCACTGGAGTGGCTATCCTCTTAAAGAATGTGTGCTCTGCTGCAGTAATGAGCTTTGAAGTAAAATAATGTCACAGATGAATGCACACTGTCAGCGTTGGAAGGGCCACCAGTCCTCCCCATTTTAGTGCAGTGAGGTTGAGTAGCTTGCATAATGTCCCTTAGGAATAAAAGCAGGTTGTCCCAAGGTCCATGGTAAAATACTTGCCTCCTTACCTCAGATCATTTTCTGTACTCAGCATACAGGATCATGAGGGTTAAGAGCCAGAAACTGCTGACAGTGATGTGACTGCATTCATTTTTAGGTTGCTAAAGGGACTGTGAAAAAGAAAAGGGTTCAACTTCACAGAATTTACTTTCTATGAAATGAGAAATCCAATGTCTGATATAACTCACCAGGAAGTCTATCCTTCCAGGCATTTATTCATTCCTCCCAGCCTTTATCCTACCATTTATTCATCTGTCCGCCCATTCATCCATTCAGGCATTAATTCATTCATTCCAAAATATCTACTCTGCCAAAATTTGTGCTAAATCCTGGGTATTTTTAGCACCCTCAATCAGTAGTTTTCTTTCTGCCTGGTTTTCAAATTGTGTTAACAAGCCCAGTGTATTGGATTCCAGTACATTTCATTATAAAATGACCTTTATATTAAATATGTTTCAGGAATCATAATCAGGCCATTAATTGTGGTAGAGTTTGCAGCTTCTACCCATTAATCCAAAGAAAAGAGTTCAGTACGGATTATTTCCTTTTTTGCTCAGGACCTCATTTTTGGCCCCAAGCTGTCTTTTATAGACCATAGTCTCCAGCGAGACGTGGACAAGTCTTAGTCAACAGTAAATTGCCCTCAGTACCAAAGAAGTCCTCCAATATCTGCAAATGTCCATGAGAGCTGTAAGACCCATGCTGTCCTTGCTGAGAAGTACATCCCACAGGGATAAAACTATGTATTCTCAGTTCTCTTGGAGGACAGTAGAAAGAGGATTTCGGCATCCTGCTGCCCGCACCAGTTAGTGCAATTCTGCCTTGTGCTCTAAATAATTCTACTCCCCTGGCCCAGAGTTCTACTGGCTGTAAGAAGTCTAAAATGATTTAGCTCAGCATTTGCTTCTGCATCACATGAGAACATTATTTTCTGATGGTAGTAAAGGAGGGGACTACTCAGGAAAACAAAGCACAATGTCAGGTGCCAACATTCTGATATATTTATTCATGTTTGTATTTGTGGATGGAAACTTTTTCCATGCTACAAAGTTCTGTTAGAAACAAGATGCTACAAATCAATAAAGTATAGCTATAGTTATTGCCTATTAGAATAACAAACAGAAAACCAACAGATACAACTAATTTGGTATACACAGACATTCAATTGTTTTCTGCTCCAAAACTGATATGAACACCACCATTTTAATTCCTTTATGGCATTTTCTCTGGAGATACAATTTTTTTTTTGAGATACAATTTCTTATTGCCCATTGCTTTGTGCTTCTCTTACCAGTTCAGGTTTGTAGCATACCAAAGAATTACAGAAAACTGTTTTTCTACCAAAGAGGGGCTAGTTGCCACCATGTGGTCATTCATATATTACAATGAAAAAGAAGCAAGGTACAAAAATTAATGTATGCTTGTGTGTGTGTGTGTGTTTTGTGTATGTGTCTAATGTGTGCTGAAGCCTGGGGATACTGAGTATGAAAGGCTTTTAACTAGCTGGTCATCAAAATCATATATAATAGCTATGAAAAACTCACTTAGCTAGCAGCTTGTAAATCACTGGGGTTGGTTACTCAACGACTAGACAAACAGATTTCTTGGATCCTGTTTCCACTTGGGTTTTCCAGTTCATACGGTTCCAGCTGGCGGTACTCAAAAGTCACACGATTTATGTGCTTTCCGCTGGACACCATGCGCACCACCGTGTTGTCACAGCCAATTTTCATTTGGGCTATAATTCATGAAAAAAGTAAAAGGTTCCCTGCAGGTTAGAAACCACACAAACCATTTCCATCGATAAGATCATTTAAACACAAAGAAAGCGAGAGGATGTAGCTCCTCTCACATACTCAAACCATGCTCCTGCCATCAGGTGAAAAGTTCTGTTTGCATTTTTATTATAATATATAATTAATTGTAGAATACTGAAAGTGAACTCAGTTTTCCTCATGTGCAAAAACACTGTTAGCCAAATAAAACTGGCTGGAGGGGCACCTGGGTGGCTCAGTCATTAAGCGTCTGCCTTTGGCTCAGGTCATGATCCCAGGGTCCTGGGATCGAGCTCCGCATCAGGCTCCCTGCTTGGTGGGGAGTCTGCTTCTCCTTCTCCCACTCCCCCTGCTTGTGTTCCCTCCCTTACTGTCTCTCTCTCTCTCTGTGTCAAATAAATAAATAAAATCTTAAAAAAAAAAAAAACTGGCTGGAAAGAGGAGTTAAAAAGAAAATCACAGGGGGAAAAAAAGAAAGAAAGAAAATCACAGGCCCAAAATGGTGCCCTTTAGGCCAACGTATGAAACTGGGGCTTAATACCTAATCTAATTGTAATTTCAACCTCCCCCAGAAAGGTAGCCTTAACCAGTCAGTCAGGAATTTTTCTATCAGTGTCAGCGAGTCAGCTACAGGGGCTCTCTCCATCCCCCAAAAGGAGGATGAGGCAATCTGCATGACAAGACACCTTGCTTTTCCCCCTAAGGGAAAGTGCCCTTGTCTGGAACAATCTTTTTCTTTTGCCAAATTTCTTGCCCCACCCTCCTTCTATAAAAACCTTCCATTTTGTACAATGCCTTGGAGACCCCTCTACCTGCTAGATGGAATGTTGCCCCATTCATGAATTGTTTAATAAAGCCAATGAGATCTTTAAAATCTATTCAGTGGAATTGTTATTTAACAGAGGCAATAAGATGTCTCTGCACTTTTCATGTTCTCCTACCTGCAAGGCTTCCGTAGTGCAGGCAAGCTGTCTACCTACCCCTACACCTCTGCTCTAGCTCAGTGTTCGCAGCAGGACCTGTACCGCCCTCTAGGGACAGGTTGGAAATTTGCAGGGGCAGTTTTTGGTTGTCATTATCTGAGGATGCCAAGTGGCATTTAGTGGACAGGGCTAGAGGATGGAGTGTACTGCAGGATTTTATGCCGACTAAAAAAAAAAAAAATCACCCGTTTATTATTTTCTGAGCCTAGATAATAACTCTGTTTACATAAAAGCAAAAAATAATTTGCATAGTTTAGATATACACTAATATACTTGTTTTTGTTCTATTGTCCACCTGTACCTTTTGACTCATTTTTTCTGTGCTTCTTATATGGAATGGCTTTTGATATCCTTACTTCTCTTAAATCCAATCTTATTCATTATTTGTTTTTTTAAATTGTATTATTTGTGTAAGCATCTGGCAATGTTTATGTATATCTTCTAGTGCAGCTGTGACCGAACACTTGTATGTTAAAACTCATAGTAGTTTTATCGAAAATTTCTTTTATTTCTCCCTTGTCAAGCTGGGTCCTGAGGCAAGATTAATCTGCCTGACAATAATTTTTTCTGTTGTTTTATTTTGTCTGTCTCCCCCCGACCCCTTGTCTCTGTCAGGCCTACAGCCTGAGAAACACTAGCATTATTATTGCATGACAAATGAAGTAAAACAGCCAGATACTTAATTGAGATAAAAGTCAATTTAGAGACATAACAAATATAAACCCTATAATTATTTTTATATAAGCACCTGGGAGTCTTGGTTAAGCGATGAGGAGATCCAAATTTAATTTTCTTTACATGATTTGGAAGGTTATTCTTTTTCTGACCTTACTCTAAACTTTAATATATATATCAGGATCCATTTCCTTTGTTATGTGCACCTGATTTACTTATTATTTGACATAAATGCACCAAAATTACTCTGGTTTCAGTAACCTAAATTTTAAGGCACGAGTATTCCTTAGACCTTAATCTATTCTTCTTACCCAGAGCAAATGCATCTCCTCACAGGTGCCCTCCTGCATGGAAGGATCCAGTGCTTCAGAGAACACAGTAAGAGACGAGAAAAGCCACATGGACTGACTGTTTAAACCAGCAATTCCCAGCCACCCTCACCCCACCTGACCATCATCCAATGGAAAATCGTCACTGATCCCTCACAAAGAATATCTGGTTCTGTTTGGCATGCTGTGTACTAAACTGGTCTTTCATTACCAGTGACCACTTTTAGGTTTCAGGACGTATTTCTGCTTTTGCCCCTAGAAGTTGGGGACATTTAGCAAGTCTGAGAATTTCTAATAAAGCATATAACTTTTTAATTTATGTACTATGAGTAATATCCACATACACATTCCATATATATATATATATGGAAAAGTTATTTGGATATTACTCCATTATTTAAACAAGATATTACTTCTTTATTATACTCTTACTAACTGATGATACATCTATCTGAAGCATAGTTTTCAGTTAGTAAACTCTCTCGTCTTTAGAGGATGAAAGCAGGCACCTTCAAGAAGGTGGAAAGAGCACAGAACATAAAAACTGTCATTTTCATGGTTTTCTTAGGGCCAACCTTAAACACGTACCCTTCTTTCTTCAAAGCTTCCTCTCCCAGGTTCAGATATTTTGGTAATGCCTTGTCAATACCATACATATGCTCAAATGTAAAAATCCTTACATTGGCTCAAGGTGCAAAACCCAAGTTTTTAGGGTGGAAATTGCCTTCCCATGTATAAAAAAAATCTGAGGTGTTTTATTTAAGGAAGTATCAAGTTTTATTTAAGGAATCTTGACAGGCTCATAAATAATAATCAAAGAAATATCTCACCAGGGCCATGAAAGGAATAGCAGAGGTCAGCCAAAGGCATCATCTTGGAAGGGTCCAGCCCAGGTCCTCCCAGCAGCTCCACAAAGTCTCCTATTCCCCCACAACCTGCTGAGGGGTTCTAAGAGAATAAAGCAGCAGAGGAAGATATATTTCAACCAATTACAGAAGTCAGACCATTTGACCAACCGCAAGGTGGTGAATTCCCTCAATCAGCCTTGCCATGTTGGCAGTGCCATTTAATTGAACATCCAGGACTCCGGAAATGAAAAGACATTTATAAGGAAAAAAAATCGTAAGAACTGCTCTTCTAAATCAGTTGAGCAATCATTTTCTTTAAATGTGTGTGCATTAAAAAAAAAAAAATGTTATAATCTCAAGGACCGGAATGATGAAATGGGAATCTGTAAACTCCACATAAAATGAATGAAAATTGAATCTGAAAATGCTTTGCTTTTTAAATAAATCATCTGGACATACATATGGAATTATTCGAATTTCTTAATGCATGCAGTCAGCATTTATAAACAGGGCTTTCACATCAGTTTTTCCTTCAACTCACCTCTTTTCCTCTTCTTTATTTTTTTTTATTTTTTTATTTTAAAGATTTTATGTATGTATTTGACAGAGACAGAGATAGCGAGAGCAGGAACACAAGCAGCGGGAATGGGAGAGGGAGAAGCAGGCTTCCCCTCAAGGAGGGAGCCCGATGTGGGACTCGATCCCAGGACCCTGGGATCATGACCTGAGCCGAAGGCAGACTCTTAACGACTGAGCCACCCAGGCACCCTTTTCCTCTTCTTTAGAAAGGACTTAGCCTGATCTTGGGACAATCCTTATCATTTCTACTAATGGGCATTCAGATTAGTTCTAAGAATGTTAAAGAAAGAATAGAGCCCTCCTTTGGGGCTCAAGGTAGGTAGAGTTACCAGGGTCTTTCTCCTCCCAACTAAAACAAATTTATTTCAAGCTACTCAAAACCAGAATGTATTCCAGAATGTAATCCACTGTTAACTGTTTTCCACTCCCTTCATCCTTTCCACACTGCCTTGTCCACAGCAATTCCTACACTTCACTTTCCCACAAAAATAAAGCTGCTACTCTCAGTCCCAAAGGTTGCACTTTGGGCTACCCAGCTCCTGTGATCAGGGCTGCTGGCCTCGTTGGCATGGCCCCCTGTGCCCACGGGCCCACACTTACAAGGGCCTTGTGCTTGGCTGAAGGCTCTGCTGTCACCATCCTGAAATTCCTAATAACTCTAAAATAAGGGCCCACACATTTTCATCTTGCACTGTCCCCCATAACTACATAGCTAGCTTTGCCTGTGATCCTCTCCTTCACTGAGGCACACTATCGCGAGATCTAGTGCAGAGTGGCAGGGTGCTCAGAGGTGAACCACGTAGACCCTGCCACATAGGGAACAACATCTAAAATAGAAAATGTTAGGGGCACCTGGGTGGCTCAGTCGGTTAAGTGTCTGCCTTCAGCTCAGGTCATGATCTCGGGGTTCTGGGATCGAGTCCCATGTTGGGCTCCCTGCTCAACAGGGAGTCTGCTTCTCCTTCTCCCTCTGCCCCTGCTCTCTTGCTCTCTCTCTGTCTCAAATAAATAAATCTTTAAAAAATAAATAAAATAGAAAATGTTAAACACACACATATATAAACACACATTCAAACATCTAGAAGACACTGAAATGCAACTAGAACTAAACAACAATTTAGGAAATAATATATAACACCAACTGTCTGGCTAATACAAGGAAGGAGGTGAGGACATACATTTTTTAAGTGCCTACTCTATCTTGGGTCCAATGCTTAGATGCTCTACACATAATTTCATCCAATAATGAAATAGAGGCTTAATTAGCCCTCCTGTGTACAGGGCTCATGCTCTTGTATCAAGAGTTGAGTGAGAGGTGAAGGAAAAAAATCTTAATTGCCTTTCCCTTCAGGAGAGGATATCCAGGGGGAACATCCCTTAAGACTAAACTTTCCACTTGGTTCTTCAGGTTCTAAATTTCAGCGGGAGGTGGTGAAGGGGAAAAGGCAGGCCCCAGAGAGAGAAATGGGAAGTAAGGAAGTTGGGAAGAAGTAGGAGCTAAAATGAGGGAACCAAGCAGAAACAAAGAAGTTGGACACACCTGTTCCTTGATGTTCAATGACTTTTCTCTGCTCTTCCCAAACCTCTCAGCTAGTCTTAGGAATGAGAAGTACTACACTACCCTGCTGTGTTCAGCTCCTCGGCAACAAGCTCCTAGATTTCTCTGTTGAGGTTCTGGCTCTCTGGACTAAGCCACTACCATCTCTTGCCTAAACTGTGACAATGGCCCTTCCCGCACCACTCTGGTCCCCACAGCCCCTTCACCAGCCAGAATGGCCTTTAGGTAAGCCTCTCCCTCTCGCCCCCCCTCCCCCGCCACGGACCTTGTTAATTAATTGGGTCATGAGATCAGCAGTTCCCAACCACCCTCACCGGACCTGAGCATAATCAAATGGATTATGTCGCTTTCCTGCCTGTACCCCTTCAGTGGTTTCCCAGTGCACTTAGAATAAACTCAAACTCCTTCATATGCCCTGCTGGGCTCTCCACACCCTGGCTCTGCCCTTCTCCCTGATGCTGTCCAGTATTCCCCGCCTCCCACTCTACCTTTCTATTTCTGGAAACCAGCAAGCCCATTCCTCCCTCTGAGTCTCTGCATTATTGTCCCCTGTGTTCCTGGCTTTTCCAGGGGCTGCTGGCTCCTTCCTACCTATCAGTCACATTTTACTTTAAACGTCTCCTTCTCAGAGGTTTTCTTTCCTGACCACCTTACCTCAAGGAGCTCCCCTTGTCTATCACAGCACTCTGCCTCATTTTCTGTTGGGCACTCATCACTATTTCGAACGCATTACACTTTTGCTTATCTCAACCCACTAGAGTGCAGCTTCCATGTGAGCAGGACCTGTGTGGTTCATTGCTATTTCCAGCATCTAGAATAGTGCCTTGCACATAGGAAGAACCCAAAAACCATTTTGTAAAAGAATAGATGTTTAGAACACTGCAGATTTCAACATTTTTTCAAGGGGAAACGCCAAGATTACTCCACACAGCTAAGAACAACTAACGTGCAGATCTCCCAATCTGGGATGGTGCTTGCCATCCATCTTCTGTGGTAAACATCAGGATTGACATACAAACAATCTCAGGCAAGAGGGCTACGCCAAAGACATCTGCTTATTCTGGTCTTTATCAAAGGATTATTCTTCTACTAAGGCCCAATCAAAACAAACAAACAAACAAACAAACAAACAAAAACAGGCACTGGCCCATGAAATTAGGGCTTAATGGAAATTAGATATACACCTTTCTTCAGTGCTGGTCCTATTTATTTGGTTTTCACTGAAACCTGCCTGATTAGGAACAATGAATGTCTTTGATGTCAGCAAATATATCAGCCATCTTAACCAAGGAATATGAAAAAGTGAAAGAAAATGAGAATGACTCAGAGTGAAGAAGCCGGCAGTACCAAAAAAAAAAAAAAAAAAGTGGTCAAACTCAGCATTAATTGTGGAGTCCATACAGAAGTCCATGGAAATATAGACTGATAGAGATTCTCAACTAATATTTTCATGCCAAATGTATTGAACTAAATGTAATGTAAAGAAGGGGTGCCTGGGCTCAGTCGGTTAAGCATCTGCCTTTGGCTCAGGTACTGATCCCAGGGTCCTGGGATCGAGCCCCGCATCGGGCTCCTTGCTCAGCAGGCTCCCCGCTGCCTGCCACTCCCCCTGCTTGTGCTTACTCTCTTTCTCTGATAAATAAATAAGTAAGTAAATAAATAAATAAATAAATAAATAAATAAATAAATAAATAAAATCTTTTTTAAGAATGTAATATAAAAAAATCTTCAAAACTTTACTGTATTTTGTAATATAAAAATCCAATTCTGTATTTTATGCTACACTTAGCATTCCTTCATCACACAGTTCTATCACTGAGATACTTCTTTCATGTCATAAAAAAAATGCCAAAATTCAGAAAAACAGCTGTGTAGATGACTCACACTAGGTTCTGCTAGGAGAGAATTTTTGTAAAAGAGGCAAGTACAAGAGAGTTCAATTGTAATTATATGCCACAACTTTCCCAATTGAACACATTTCTTACATCACAAGAGAAGTATTCAAGTAATCAGAAGGGGCACCTGAGTACGCAACATGCAGTGTAAGGGAAACAGAAGGGGGCTTTCATCAAAGCAGTGAGGGTACAGCCCATGTGGGACTGACAGCCAGCAGAAGGACACACTCCCGCAATTTGCTAATGTCCACGTTTACCCTGTATGCTTCCTTTCTCCTCTGATAAAGCTGTGGCCTCAGTAAATGATTGGGAAGTAAGAAAGCAACTTACCTTGAACTGCAGACCATTTAAGTGTCCCAGGGTAAGATCCGATATTTTGATCGCCACGGGATAAATTATGGAGAAGCTGCAGTTTTGCCGCAGATGCGGGACTACCAGGGTAAACCTTCCGCTGGGGGTCTGGGAAATCACATTGCAGGCTTTGTGGAAAAACAAAATCACATTTTCACTATTTGGTATGCTGGGTTTTCATAGAAATTTATCCAATCCTTATTCTAGGCTCCTATTCAGGGTCTAGGGCCTTTGTGGAAGAGAATAGGTATCACAAGGGCAATTTGGTCCCGGGAGGCAAGGGGGCTTCTAATCTCAATCTCAAGGAGTTACCTTGTTTACAACAATCGTAAGACATAAAGTAATAATCAAACAACACTAGCTAGTAGAAGTTCTAGAAACACTTCATTAACTAGGGTCCAAATTTGAGCTGTAAATCTGAAAGAATAAAAGCTCAAAGGTGAGGCCAGAACTCAAACCCTGCCTGCCAGAAAGCTTCATTCACTGAACTTGGAACCATAATGATATTTTTAAAATAATGAAGTCAATAAATAAAAAAATAGTTACAAAACAGGCTGAGAAAAACAGAAAGCAGGCTTATGTCTGAATAAATATTTGCTGGGTCAAGCTAATCCCAGATCAATGGAATGACTCAGAGGGATTAAAGTTCGTCACTGAATCCATTATAGTGCCTCAGAAGATCAGAAAAAGACTAAAGAAAAAAAATAAAATTTTACCCACCAAAAATTAATATCCTACCTAGCCTGGGAAATCCATTAAAAACTGTGAATTGATTTTCGGAGTAAGGACTAGGAAATACCCTTTAAGTCATTTCTAATGACAAAAGAATTTCCATTCAAATCATTCCTCACTTCAAATTTCTTAAGTCTGGTGCAATCGCACTACCTTTGAAAAGCAGATCTGACACTCCCTCCAAGTCCTGCCTTCCCACTAAGAGAGGGGGTCCACTTACGAAAGAGGTTGGGATCTGTCTTTATGGTGAAGGTGAATCCATTTCCTGGTTCATGAACCCGGAAGAAGATCATGGCCACATTCTGGGAAGATCTGATGCTCTTTCGGCTAAGACCACTGTCACAGAAATCTATGTACCGCTCGGTTGTGGGGAGAGGATGATCCTGGGAACTGGGGAACTTCTCCCCCTTAAGAACCCAACCATCAAATACCTTCCAACAAAAAAAACACACAGATGTAGATGATCATTTCCATCAACTCCTGAAGTCACAGGTGTGTTGGAAAGGGGGGAGTTACCCAGCAATGAGCCTTCCGTCCTAAGTGGGCAACTGACAGCCCGCACTCCCCTGACCACTTGCTTTCCATCTGTATATATATTTTGACCAATACTTGTTTGCAAGTATTATTATTAATGATTTTTTTCTTCATAAACCTTAAAGTATCCAAAGTAAGTAAACTTTGTTATACTCTATTTTATAACTTCAGCCTCCTTGGTATGAAACTGTAGACAATATACATTTTTATCTTGGTCACGTTTTCCACACATCCCATCTTCCGAAGAATTCCACACAAGCATAATTTGGGTTTCAGCTTTCTCTTCCTTCTCCATGTCAACATATTAACAAAACATCTCAAAACTAGCAAAAGCAAAAAACAGGAGCAGCAACTTTACCTACTTGCCAAAGGCTGTAATATGCCCACTTCCCTCATTTTGTAACTCTTATTTCACGTTAAACTATCAAGAACTACTTCAACACTCAGACAGCCATGGCTGTTATGCCACTTAGGACCTTTTTTCCCCCTTCACTTTGCTCAAGTTCGTGGTTAGATGAAAGGTCAGGCTCGACGGACAGTACTCCTAAAGTCACCACAGGTCTCCAACGGAGTGAGTCCAACCTAGTGCACATTCGCAAAATCACCGGCTACAGATTACTTCATCACACTTAGTCGTCTTCTAGGGACTTGGACAGATTCCGAAATCACTCCACCTGGGAGCTTCTCACCGTGACCATCGCAAGGGGCCTGCGTAGCCCCATCAGCCGGCCCCAGCTGAGCGGTCAGACTCACGCGGACGACTAGGAGCGGGCATGTGGTACGGTTGGGGGACCTGTCCTCGCCTCCCAGCTGCCTCAGACTATGGACCCCCCTCTCAGCATCCGCCGCAGCCGCAGAGCCCTCCTGCTTCCAAACCGGGTCACCCGGGCATTGAGGACGGCCTCCGCGAGCCCCGCACAGCTCCAGAGCCGCGGGCCGGCCTTCGAGCTGGGCGGGCCCTCCAGGTGGCCCCGAGCCGCGGTGCCAGTTAGTTGGTGTCATTTTTCATCTAACACAGCGCTCCACGCCACGAGTTCAAGTCCGGAAGCGCGGGATCCCGGGAGCGCACCGAGGGGAATTTAAAGCACTGCAACGCGCGAGGCCGCAGGCCCTCGGGGGCGGGGCGCGGTTCGCTCGGTCCGGGGGCGCTCTGCCCCTCGGGCGCTAGCTCCCCACCCGCAGGCCCCCGCTGGGCACCGCACCCCGGCCCGTCGCGCCTCAGGCCCCGCGGCGAGGGCGGGGCGGGCGGGATGCCTCACCTTCAGGAAGTCGCCGCCCTGACAGTCGATGGAGACCAGGTCGTAGTGGATGGTGATGAACTCCTCGGGCTCGGCGATGAGGAAGGCGGCGCAGTGCAGCTGCGGCCGATCGGCGGCGAAGGTGAACTGGCCCGGGAGGCTCAGCATGTCCAGGCACCCTGCGGGAGGGCCGGGGGGCCGGGGGGGGGCAGAGCTGCGGCCACCGAGGCACCGGCTCCCGGGCAGCCCGTCCCACGTGCTCCGTTCCCGACTCCCCGTCCCCGGCGGGACCCCAGATGGGAATCGCACCCCCCGCCCCGGCGGTGCCCGGGGCCTCCTGCCCTGGCGCCGAGCCCAAGCTCGCCACCTCCCCGCTGCCCGCGGACGCGCGCCGGCAGCCCGGACTCACGCAGAGCGCGGTGGTACAGAGGCGCCCCCGCCAGCTCCCGCTTCAGGCTGGCGCCGAAGAGCAGGAAAGGGTCGTGGTCCGCCGCTTCCCGCAGCTGGCAAGGAAAACGAGTCAGTCGGGAGAGTTCAAGAGGTGGGCAAGGGGACTGGCAGCGGGGCACTCTCCCTGCCGCGCAGCAAAGAGAATAAAGTGACGGGATACATCTCCCTTAGTCTTAGACCCTTTCCATGAGACCCAGGTATCCGCAGGGGCCAAGGGAAGGACGGAGAGGCAGGGAGGAAGACCAGTCCAGGGGAAACCAGGAGAAAGAAGGGGCAAAAGATAGGGAAGAAAGAGCTAACCCCAACAAAGGCTGAGAGCTGAGGCAGCTTATCGATCCCCCAGGGCTGGACACACACGCAGAAGATGTGATGGGTCAGGCTGGAGATAGCTCACCTCTAGGTACCGGTTCTCCCCTCTTAGAGCCATCAGGAAGATCAGAATGAAGTGATACTGAAGTTTGAAAGAAGGAGACATGCTGGCCTGACTTCTGCAGCTGGTATGCTCCTCCCTGAAGGTCTCAGGCTTTGCTTCCCACACCTTCGCCCAGGCTGAGAGCTAGAAGCTGGTAGGGTCCCTTTGCTGGGTCTCTTTTATAGAGCAGTGAGGAGGGGAGGCTCTCTGCCCCCTAACTGATCTGAGCTCAGTAACCACGGGTTACTCTGTCTCAGTGACAAAGTGCGTGCTGATGACGAGGGTCCCCCTCTCAGCCACAAATTTTCAGAGTGGTCCAGCATTATTCACCAAGAATGATTTCAGGCACTTACAACTTATTGAACTAAACTGTGGGAGAAAGAACGAGGGAAGGCTAGAGAATAAAGGAGGGCATTTTGCTGGATCTGCCAAATGCTGAATTATCTCCTCCTGTGGATATTTAGGGAATTCTCGGTGTTGCAAAGCAAAGTGACAAAGTTACACACATGCATAAAATACCCAAACACTTATAACCTTATCATGCAGGCTTGTCACAGAACCTTGGATGGAATCATGCTGGAGCCTCTCAGAGAATATAGTATTCGTGCAATTGCTCATGTCTCAGGAAAAAACATGAGGTGTTTTTAGTTATGAACAGAAGCTGAAGTCTGATTTTGCAGAAGATGGCTATAATGCAACTCAAGCTTTCTTTCTCTCCCTTCGTCTTTGCTTTATCCTGGTCCAGTTTCTTGTAAGCATTTCCCTAATGGAAAGCTAACTCAGGCATCTATGAACTTCTGGATTTTAGCTGAGCTTTGTCATTCAGCCCAAATGTATACATGGTAGGACACACTCCTGGGCCAGCGAACTGTGACCATGACCTTGGCATCCATCTGAACCAGTGAGAGATGAAATCATTGTATTTCACACCTTCAAATACGTAGATTATTTTGATATTCTGATAGAAAGAACTGCCCAGCAGCTTTATTATAACTGCTTATCAGCAAATGTACAGGGCTAACAAATGACTTAGAGATCCAGAAATAAGCATCTTCGCTGATTAGATAGAAGACAGTTGTTTCCCCTTTATGTCAAAATTTGTGGGAAATATGGGGATGCTAAAATTTTGGCTTTCCAGTTTATGTGTTAAGCAAGGCAACTACAAATTCTAAAAACATCATGTTGTTTTACCTCTTTCTGCCTGATTGAAAACATGATACTACCTTTAGCTTTCTTTGTTATTAAAATTAGTACAAATAATGAGACCATAATACAAGTTTTCACTCAAGGAATGGTTATATTTTTAGTTTATAAATACTCAAAATTAAGCAGTAATATACCTAGTGGTGTTGGAACTTGATATTTTCATATTTAAGACTATTTGAGCTCTAGGGGCGCCTGGGTGGCGCCATGTTTGAGCACCATGTTGGGTGTAGAGATTACTTAAAAATAAAATCTTAAAAAAAATGAAATGGGAAGAGGAGCTGAACAGATATTTTTTCCAAAGACATAGAGACGTCCAACATATATACATGAGAAGAGGCTCAATGTCACTCATCATGAAGGAAGTGCAAATCAAAATCACAATGAGGTAGCACGTCATGCCTGTTGGAATGGTTAAAATCAAGAATACAAGAGACAAAAAGTGGAGAGGATATGGAGAAAAAGGAACCCTCAAGCACTATTGGTGGGAATGTAAATTGGTATAGCCACTGTGGAAAACGGTATGGAAGTTCTTTAAAAAATTAAAAATAGAAATACCATATGATCGAATAATTCTACTATTGGGTATTTACCTGAAGAAAATGAAAACATTAACTTGAAAAGACATATGCATCCCCTGTTTGTTGAAGTATTAAATATAATAGCCAAGACATGGAAGCAACCAAAGTGTCCATCAACAGATGAACAGATAAGGAAATGTATATATACATGATGGAATATTGCATAGCCATAAAAAAGAATAAGATGGTGCCATTTGAGATGACATGTATAGACTAGAGGGTATTATGCTAGATGAAATAAGTCAGACTGAGAAGGACAAATATCATACGGTTCCACCAATCAATCAGTCAATCAACCAATCAACCAACAAACAAACAGAATCAGAACTGTAAAACACAGAGAATAAACTGATGGTTGCCAGAGGAGAGCAGGGTTGGGTGAAAAGGGTAAAGGGGATTCCAGTTATGGAATGAGTAAGTCATGGGAATAAAAAGCAGAGCATAAGGAAGACAGTCAATGATATTGTAATAGTGATTTAACAGGACAGATGGTAGCTATGCTTGTGGTGAGCATAGCATCATGTATAAACTTGTCAAATCACTAAGTTGTATACCTGAAACTAATGTAACGTGTGTCAACTCTACTCAAAGAAAAAAAAAGGAGTAAGTATAAAAACTAGAACCTATAAGGGAAAACTAAGAAAACTGAACAGGGGTCAAAGAGAAGCCAAGCCAGGTAGCCATTCTCTATGAGCAAAAGTATAAAAAAAATGGGTGAGGGGCGCCTGGGTGGCTCAGTCGTTAAGCGTCTGCCTTCAGTTCAGGTCATGATCCCAGGGTCCTGGGATCGAGCCCCGCATCGGGCTCCCTGCTCCATGGGAGGCCTGCTTCTCCCTCTCCCACTCCCCCTGCTTGTGTTCCCTCTCTCGCTGTCTCTCTCTCTCTGTCAAATAAATAAATAAATAAATCTTTAAAAAAAAAATGGGTGAAAGCAATGGGAGAGTAATTTGGATGAGACAGAAGAAAAGTTTCTGGAAAATAAGTAGGTCTATATCCACAGACAAAAGAGGAATTGTTTTCATAAAAACATGTTTTCATGTTTTCAAACAACTAGCGTAATATTTCAAAGCCATTTGTTCAACCAAATTGACCGGTTATTTTGAAATACATTCTTAGTAAGCCCAGTGTCCCTAGGCATGCTGGTTGGAAATTATCTGCATATTCACCTCCATTCTCTGTACACATTTTTTTTCTCTCCATATTTTTTGAGACAACCTCTTTAATGTTGATGTTGGTACAGTCCCTGATCAGTGCTTTTTAGGTCTTAAACTACTGTTGGGTGGGGTTAAGACATTCTTTTTGTTAGGTAGAATTAAGACATTTTTTTCTTTCACAAATCCCCAGAGCAAACTGTCACCTGTGTTAAAGTCTGAAGATCAAGGTGGCCACACAATATAGACTCATATTCAATTCATGAACATGGGCAGTGGGGCGGGATTTTAAATTGTGCTGAGACTGAAGAGGCTCACCCAGACAATTTCTAAGTATGCAGGGGGGCACTCTGTAGTCACCCACATGGTCTATGATGTGATAATGACAGCCAAGTGTTAAGCATATGGAGTCTGCAACATCTTATACACTGAGGTATCAGGAAAAGCAGGAGATTACATAATCCCAAATCTCTTTCTATTGTAGGGTCAATCCCAAGACCCCCTTAAGTATTCCCTGCTTGTAGTAGTAAACTTTTTCTTTTGTTAATCACTTCAACAGAGAACACCATAGATACATGCTTTAGAAGACCTTCCTTTTTCCTTTCCTGACTGATATGAAAAGAAGTTGGGAAATGGTACATATGATTGAGTTCTTTAAGAAATCAAGATGCCATGGGGTGCCTGGGTGGCTCAGTCGGTTAAGCATCTGCCTTCAGCTCAGTTCATGATCTTGGGGTCTTGGGTTCGGACTCCCCACTGAGTGGGGAGTCTGCTTCTGCCTCTCCCCCTGCTCGTGCTTTCTCTCTCGCTCTAATAAATGAATAAAATCTTAAAAAAAAAAAAAAGAAAGATGACTGAATAAAACTCATTGTTAGCCAACAACAAAAAACTAATTTTCAGTTGCATTCAAGCTGACTTGCTATTTGAATAAATTTGGCTATTTTTTAATGCAACCATTTTTTTTTATTATGTTATGTTAATCACCATACATTACATCATTAGTTTTTGATGCAGTGTTCCATGATTCATTGTTTGCGTGCAACCATTTTTAATAGATAAGATTTCTTTTTCAGATGTGTTTGAGATCAGGAAGGAAGAAACTAAACAAATACACTTGGGGAACTAGTATAAACCAACCTTTGAATGAAACCCTCATGTGTCAGTGATTTTCAACCCAAATCCATTATCTTCTTTTGTTCTACGTAAGATGACCAGCAGTGATATGTGGAATTTAAGAAATAAAACAGAGAATCAGAGAGGAAGAGAGGGAAAAAAATAAAACAAGATGAAATCAGAGAGGGAGACAAACCATAAGAGACTCATAGGAAACAAACTGAGGGTTGCTGGAGGGGAGGGAGTGGGGGATCGGGTAACTGGGTGATGGGCACTAAGGAGGACACGTGATGTAATGAGCACTGGGTGTTATATGCAACTGATGAACCACTGACCTCTACCTCTGAAACCAAAAATACACTATATGTTAACTGAATTTAAATAAAAGTTTAAAAAAAGATGACCAGGGGCCTGGGTGGCTCAGTTGGTTAAGCGACTACCTTCAGCTCGGGTCGTGATCCTGGAGTCCTGGGATCGAGTCCCACATCGGGCTCCCTGCTCAGTGGGGAGTCTGCTTCTCCCTCTGACCCTCTCCCCTCTCATGCTCTCTCTCACTCTCTCTCAAATAAATAAAATCTTAAAAAAAAAAAAAAAAGATAACCAGCAGTGAGTAAAGATTAGGATTTTGGGGGGTTGCAAGTGACTGATACCAAGTTTGAACTTAAGCAAAAAGGGGAACCATCAGGACACACGGACATCTTGCACACTGCATGGGCAGAATACTGGAGACAAGGGTTTGAATGCCTACTCTCCAGTCTCTCTGCCTCAGGCTGCCTTCCCCTCCTACGTGCAGTCTGTGGCAGTAAACTGGCCACCAACCATTCCTAAGCTTTACATGTTACCACTTGACAAATAAAAAAAACACCCTGAATCAATGTTCTCATCATCCCCAGTCCACACAGCTTTGTGGGAAAAGGCTCAGAGTCCAGGGGATAAGATCCTGTCATAACATGACTGCTCTCACTACAGCCATATGGATGGAGTAGGGAGAAGCAGTTTCCAGAAGGGATGCTGACTTCACAAAATAATAGGTATCTTCAAAAGACTGAAAAAAAAAAAAAAGAAAACAAAACAACCCCAGTTTAATGACCTCTTTGATCATAAGTTTTCTCACCGGTAAAATGATGATCTACAATGAGTATTATTTTAGGAATTAAATATTGTATGTCCCACACAAAGGAAAGCTGCCAAACAGTGATGATAGGAGAAAATGAGAGATTAAATGATCCTCCCAGATTATCACCATGAGTCAGAAACAAAGTCTAGACGCAAAAGATCTCCCTATCTCCAGCCAGGTAATTGATCTTCCTTCAAAGACAACATCCCTGGAAATTAACCCGCCAAATTTTATTTTGGGCTTTAAAAATGACTACACTAGCAGCAAAAAGTGAGATGGCACAGCGCAAAGCAAGATACTGGCAGATCAGTAAGGACAAAGGAGACTGGGGATTGTTCACATTTGTGTGTTGGCTTCCTTGACTTTGGAGTGACACCGTTATCTCAACTTCCTTCAGGCTTACTCCAAAATATGCCGTGACTAACATCCAGCCAATAGATCATGATGAAATGCAATTTAATAATCCCTCACTGCCTGCATCAAAGGGAAAAGTACAGCCGGGTCCAGAACCGTTGGTGTGTTTGTCATTAGGTAGTGGTGACGCGCATCAGCACATCACATCAGCCTCTGCTCTGACGGAAGAGAAACGAAGTGCAAAGAGTCTCATTTCTTGGTGACTTAAAAGAAATCTAAAGGAGACAAGTCTGCCTATTATGTGGAGTGACAGGAGATGTTCTCAATAAGGAAATCAGTAGGGATAGCTACCCAGCAAGCTAGGCATTAGTGAGCTCTCTGTGGTTCCTTCTTAGCACTTTTCTTTTTTTTTTAAGATTTTATTTATTTATTTGACAGAGAGAGAGGCAGGGAGAGAGGAAACACAAGCAAGGGGAGCAGCAGAGGGAGAAGCAGGCTTCCCACGGAGCAGGGAGCCCGATGCGGGGCTCGATCCCAGGACCCTGGGATCATGACCCGAGCCGAAGGCAGACGCTTAACCACTGAGCCACCCAGGCGCCCCGGTAAACTTGATTTTCTGAAAAAAAAAAAAAAAAAAGCCAGACATGTACTAACTTTGAAAACACCAAAAAAATGATTTAAATACCAATTTTATTTCATATTATTTCACCATATACACACTCACACACACAATTTTGCGGCACGAAACTCAACAGCTGATTTTGTCTGCATCTTAAACATTGGAAGGGCAGGGTCAAAGAAAAGCTGAAAAGTTTTTTCCTTACAAAATCTTTTCTCTCTCTAAATTTGAAATATATGATTCTAAAAAAGCAAATCATTGTAATTGGGGGATATAATAACTTGCACTTAAAGTTATTGGCTCTGCTTTAGGGAGGCAAAGGACGTGGAAGATAAAGATGCAAATCCTGGGATTTCAGGTTTAGGTTTAGAACACTTTTTTGGGAGCCCCTGGGAGGCTATGTCGGTTAAGTGTCCGACTCTTGATTTTGGCTCAGGTCATCATCTCAGGGTCATGAGACTGAGGCTGGGTTGGTCAGGCCCTATGCTCAGCAGGGAGTCTGCTTCTCACCCTCTCCCTCTGCCCCCCCAACCCCCCGCTCATGGGCATTCTCTCTAAAATAAATAAATGAATCTTTAAAAAATAGAATACTTTTTGTGTGATGGCCAAAGGGATGGAGGCACATTCAGTCAGCTTAAAGGCATGAGGTGCTGGTACAACTGAATATCTGTATGGAAAACACACACACACACAACTTGATCCCTACCTTACGCTATACACAAAAATTAATTTGAGATGGATCACAGACATTGACATAAAAGTTAAAATTATAAAGCATAGAGAAGAAAACATAAGAGAATATCTTTGTAATCCTGGGAGAGGCAAATATTTCTTAGGTTACAGAAAGTACAAACCATAAAAGAAAAACTGATAAATTTAACTTTGTTAAAATTAAGCATTTCTCCTCATCAAAAGATACCATTAAGAAAATGAAAAGACAGGCGCCTGGGTGGCTCAGTCGTTAAGCGTCTGCCTTTGGCTCAGGTCATGATCCCAGGGTCCTGGGATCGAGCCCCACATCGGGGCTCCCTGCTCAGAGGGAAGCCTGCTTCTCCCTCTCCCACTCCCCCTGCTTGTGTTCCTGCTCTCGCTGTCTCTCTCTGTGTCAAATAAATAAATAAAATCTTTAAAAAAAAAAAAAGAAAAGAAAATGAATTCATGTATCTGACAAATCAATCATATAAAGAAAGCAATTCTATTTTTAAAATGGACAAATGTGGGAGTGTCTGAGTGGCTCAGTCGGTTAAGCGTCTGCCTTCGGCTCAGGTCATGATCTCGGGGTCCTAGGATGGAGCCCCACATCGGGCTCCCTGCTCAGCGGGGAGTCTGCTTCTCCCTCCCCTCAGCCCCTCCCCCCAACTCATGCCCATGCACGCGTGTGCTCTCTCTCTCTTACTCAAATAAAATCTTTAAAAAATAAAATAAAATGGGCAAATGCCTCGAACAGTCACCTGACAAAGGAAGATCTATAAATTGCCAATAAGTGCATGTGAAGGCGCTCGGCATCACTAGTCAGCAGGAAATGCAATATAAAACCACAATGAAATACCACTTCACATCCTCGGAAGAGCTGAATTAAAACTAAAAAAAGGGCGCCTGGGTGGCTCAGTTGGTTAAGCGACTGCCTTCGGCTCAGGTCATGATCCTGGAGTCCCGGGATCGAGTCCCGCATCGGGCTCCCTGCTCGGCAGGGAGTCTGCTTCTCCCTCTGACCCTCCTCCCTCTCGTGCTCTCTGTCTCTCATTCTCTCTCTCTCAAATAAATAAATAAAATCTTTAAAAAAAAAAAAAAAACCGGGGCGCCTGGGTGGCTCAGTCGTTCAGCGTCTGCCTTCAGCTCAGGTCATGATCCCAGGGTCCTGGGATCAAGCCCCACATTGGGCTCCCTGCTCTGCAGGAAGCCTGCTTCTCCCTCTCCCGCTCCCCCTGCTTGCTTGCATTCCCTCTCTTGCTGTATCTCTCTCTGTCAAATAAATAAATAAAATCTTAAATAAAATAAATAAATAAAACTAAAAAAAACCCTGATGACAGGTGGAGATCTGGGGAGAGTGGAGTCCCTAGAGCACCGAAGCTCGGTGCCCTTTCCCCATAGCTTGCCCTATGCATCTCTTCCAACCAACTCTGAGTTATATCCTTTCCTCAAAAACCAGTAATCTAAAATTCACCATTCACAAAATTCAGTGTGAAGAGATCAAAGCTCATATGCAAAGAAACTAATGCAAAAGTCTTAGACCCCGTGCCTCCAGGCTCTAGCCAGGTTATTGCCTAATAGATCTAAAGTAGAGCCAGGACAGTGCGCCCTTATCTGCGTCATTGTGCCAAATACACAACCATCTGGAAAACTAGAGCTGCACCAGTGTAAGAAAAATGAAAAAAAGAAGACCTGGGTTATGTCACATTTTCCAGGTATTACCCACAGCTTGGTAAATACAAGGATGACATAAAGATCTACTAGTTTCTAACTTAAAAAGAAAACATTAACTTTTTAAAAAACTGACATTAAGAAAAATGTAAAGGCAAACAAATTGTAGTGTACTTATGTAATGGAAAAGTACTCAGCAATAAAAAGAAAGAACTACTGATCCATGTATCAACACAGATGAATCCCAGAAAGTTACATTGAGAGGGGGAAAAAAGCCAGACAAAAAGAGTACATGCTGCATGTTTGCAATGTTCTGGAGTTTAGACTTGGCAAAACTACTTTGTGGTGATAGAAATCAGAACAGTGTTTGCCTCTGGGGTTGGGGGCTTGACTGGGCACAAGGAAACTTCTTGGGAGGAAGGAAATATTCTATATCTTGATTGGGATGGTGGTCACATGGTATATACATTTGTCAAAACTCATAAAATTGTACAGTTAAGATCTGTGTATTTTATCATACATAAATTATACCTCAGTTAAAAACACTGGGGATCAAAATCATGGTGAAAAAATGCATGATACCTTCTAAAAGCTTCATGAGAGACACCAACACTTTTGTTCCCTGAGGAAGCCAATTGAGGAGTAACTAAGAGATCTACGGTAAAAATAAGAGAGCTTAGAGAAAGAAAGAGGGGATGAGAGAACAGAGGAAATAGAACAAGAATGAAAAGGAGAAAGGGAAAAAGACGGAGGAAAGAGGTCTTGGGGTGCCCTTCACAGTCCTATCCCAGTGCTATCTTCTGAGATAGCACCAACATTTTTTGAATTGTAAAATATGTAAGGCATAGAGAAGAGTGTATTAAGTGTATATATAGTTTAAATGAGAATAATTTTGAGACGTATTACCATCCATATTCCTACCACTCGGTTTAAGAAACAACACTACTGGGGTCTACCCCAGTTGCATCCCCCTTACTTAACTCTGTCACAGGGACCAAGTGTTTATCCCTTACTTTCCTATGGTTGTGGGTCACCTAGATACATATCCCTAAGTGCTATACTGTTTAAGTTTGAAGCCTTCGGGAACAGGTGTAAATTTAATCTGTGAGGAAGCCTTTTCCAATCTCTTATCTAGAAGGGTAAAGTCTGGGTGCTGGTGTTCTGGAGCCAAATGGAAAGATCTGGAAGAGCTCTGCATTTGGGATTCAGTGTGCAAAAGATCACTCATTTGTTCTGTTTTTGGTATATAGTAGAATTTCAAGTGTCTGGTGTCCATAGTACAGAGACCCTCTGCAGAGAATGAACCATCAAACTTCTGGGGGGCGGGGCAGGGGGATGGATAACAGGCTCAAGGGCTGAGAAAGGATGAGAAATTGCCTCTTGAGATCTAGAAGCTTCTCCAAGGCTTTCGGCACAGTTTATTTTGGTGCCTTCAACTCCTCCCTGGCTGGTCCAGAATGCCTGGCATGCTCAATTTCAGTAGCAGTCGCTTTGAGCAGGTTGATCTGTAGCATCCCCCACTGCTTGCCTTGAGACTAGGCTTTCTCTAGCCTCAAACCAGCTACTCTTCTCCTATCTGCTTTCTGGCTTCCAGAATGTTGTTACTGTTGTCTTCTTTACAGTTGGTTCTCTATCCCCTTCTTCCCTCGCTCCCTCTCCCTCTTCTTCCCCATCTCCACTTTCAACCTTTCTCTCTCCCCCCTCCCACTCCCACAGTGTGTGTGTGTGTGTGTGTGTGTGAACCCATTTATAGGAAATTTAATGGAGTTTTGGGAGAGAGTGAAATTGGATGCTGAGTTCAATCTGCCCTCCTTCACAATTACAAGAAATATTCATTCTTTTTCTCTAAAATGTTCATAGTAAAAAAAACATATATAGGCAAGTAAAAATCCTTAATCCTACCATGTAGATATAACCATGATTAACATTTTGGTATTTATACTTCCAGAGAGATATAGACATAATTTTCCTTACAAAAATGAGATTATAGTACATACACTATTTTGCAGTATGATTTCTGCATGTCATATATCACAAACCTGTTTTTATGTTATAAATATACTCTTCCCACATCACTTAAATGGTATAGCATTCTATTGGCATGATATTTTATTGAACCAATCACCTATTGGTGAACATTTCTATTGTTTCTAATAATTAACTATTGTAATCAAATACATGCATAATTTAAAATCCTTTATTTTGGTTCTCTAGATTTAAAGCTACAGTCTTAAATGGATCCTCACCATGGATTCTTTTTTTTTTTAAGATTTTATTTATTTATTTGACAGAGAGAGAGAGAGCACAAGCAGGAGAGGTGAGGACAGAGGGAGAGGGAGAAGCAGCTCCCCACTGAGCAAGGAGCCCAATGTGGGGCTCGATCCCAGGACCCTGAGATCATGACCTGAACTGAAGGTGACACTTAACCAACTGAGCCACCCAGGCGCCCCTTCACTATGGATTCTTAAAGGTGATACTCTTTGAGTCTGGGATCAAGAATAAACCAAGAGCAGGGAGAAGGTAAGACCACTTATAGTATTGGAGGAGAAATAAATCAATTACTTTTCACAAAGTCATGAGCACTCAGAATTGGATGCCTCCCCCAGTATTCATGCATTGCCTTCTTTCCCATTTAGAAGAGAGCCCGAAAGGAGAAGAGTACAAGCATGAGGCACGCTGACAAAGGGGTTGCCTTATTTATGAGGCTAAACGGTGGATTTTAGATTACCACGTATAGCATCCCGTCATAGCACAACACACGCCTGTCTGTGAAGACCTCTGGGTATTCTGAGAGCAAGAAGGGTCAAATTAATCTCAATGATGTGTCAAATTAGTGATCATATTAATTCCATATTGTCACCTGCTCTTTGGCAGGTTTGATAAACCATATGTTAAATTGATTATGCAAATTATCATAGGTAAATTAAAACATCTGCTCCACATATCATCAGATTTCAAGGTGAAAGTCTTCCTGAAGGTGAGTTTTCAGTCCCATACTAAATGTGGCATGTCTTCTGGTTACCCTGTGCATTGGTTTGCCAGCGTCTCGACTCTGCATTGGTATGTTTCTTTTCTGACGCCACACATCAGATGCTGTATTTGCACAGCTGTGAACAATAAGCTAGTTTGGTTTTCATACAGAATGCAAGTTGACATGATCCATAAAAATAAGAATGAAAAATACAGCAGAACTATAAAAGATGCACCTTTTCACGTCCCACAAAGATAGGTCATGAGGCCACAAAGGAGATACAGGGTGGACACAATGGAAATCATCCCAGCAGAGGCCAGCTGAATACACAGGCTCTGAGAACTCCTGGAACCTTGTTTACTCACTTCTTCCTGTTAGTGAGACCACCTCGCCTTGAGGGTGTTCCTGGGCGTTTGTTTTCTCCGCTACCATCGCTTTGCAGTTGCAGTTTCAATAAAAAAACATGAAGTAATACTCAAACTTTAGTTTTCCATAAGAATCAACTCAGGAGCTTGTTAAAAATGCAAAGATTATCAGTTAGTAGGATGGGGTTGGGGAATATAAAAAAATAACAAAACAAAATGGGGATACCACAACATAGATGACCCTTGAAGACACTATGCTAAGTGAAATAAGCCAGACTTAAGACAAGCATTGTATGATTCCACTTCTATGAGGGACCTAGAATAGGTGAATTCATAGAGACAGAAAGTGGAATAGTGGTTAGCTGGGGTTGAGGGGATGGAAGGAAGTTTTTGTTTAATGGGTATAGAGTTTCCGTTTGGGATGATGAAAAAGTTCTGGAAATGGATGGTGGTGATGGTCGCACAGCAACGTTAATGTTTATAGTACCACTTAATCGTACACTTAAAAATGGTTAAAATTGGAAGATTTCATTTTATGTGTATTTTACCAAAATAAAAAGAAAGATGTGGCCATGAAGAAATGAGAATTGAGGAGTTGTATTATTTAAAAATGGGGATAACAATTAATGTTCCCTAAGGTGGTTGTGAATATCAAGCAAGATAATATTTGAAAAGTGCTTAACACAGGGTCTGGCATGTGGCCAAAGTTCGGTAGATGGTGGTACTGCCTGAGTAACAGGAACTGCTCCTTCCTGTCCATAGCAACGCTGCCCGGGGTGTACTGAGGGTGAGTCATTACATACCAACACTCACGCAGCCCAGGCTCGATCAGATCAGTGACTTCCCAGTTCTCTGAGGTGCCTTCAAACTGTCCAGGCGAAGACCCCCCTGCCCCACCTCTCCTAGGCTGTTCCACTACTTCTAGAAGAGTCTGACGGGCACTCCAGAAGATTCTCCCTGTGCCACTGCTCCCATGAGGGGAAACACACCACTAGGATAACATTCTCGTCTCCTGAGGGAGGCAAAACTGCCCAGCAACACAGTTGAGAAGAAGATGGCGGTAGGGTTGGGGTGGGGGGAGCCATACCCTGGGGACCCACCTGACCTCAGGCTTCCTGCCTGGCTTCTCTGAGGCATCCCACCAGCGATGCAGGTCTTGAGCAACTGCTTGGATCTCACCTCATAAGTTTGTTCTGATGCCCTATTCTCCCTCCTTTGAATCATCTCAATTCTACACAAAACTTAGCAAATCGTTGGCTCCTTACAAAATACATCTTTAAACATTCTTTTAAAGAAAACTTCCACGGCTGCAAACAGCAGGAACTAAGATTACTACACTAAATTAAATTTGATTGCAAAAACACGTCTTTGTTTTCTCTTGGATTTAATATTGATAAGCAAATATAATTTTGATTTCTAATTAGTTTTAGCTCCCACTGGTATGGAGCTGCTTTGTTTAAGTCTTAAATATTACAAAGAATCATTAAAAGCTTTTCTTTTCCTGATTTTTAAACTCTTATTTCCTAAACCCCACCAATAAAAAAAAAAATCTAGCTTCATTTCCTTTTTATTTTAAAACTGTTGATGAATAAATAAATGGCTTTTCTTTGAAAAGGATAATAATGAAGCGTTCATCTATGGAATGGGGATAGGGAGAAGCTCAGTGGGGCTTTATTTTTCTAATGAGAGTTTCATAAATGACATTCACTCCTGTCTGGTCACTATAAAGGCATAAAAAATCTCATATTGAAAGCCTGGGGAAAAGCTCAGAAAAACACTTATTCTCCAACCTAACTGAATTATATTATGTAGGTTGTACCTATAGAATACCAAAAGAACTAGTCAGTCTTATACAAAAAACAAACGAACAAGAACAACAAATCTCATATCAATTTGAGGGAAGAAAAACAATAAAAAGAGTCAACATTAAATGCTTGAATTTACAACCTACTGTTTTGAGATACACAGACACAATACAAATGACCTTTGAAAAACAACTGACATCTTGTGAAAAGATACTGGAAGGATTTTTGGTATAAACTCTCTCTCTCTATATATATATATACTACAAATGAATGAAAAAAATAACATAATTTCCCCATCTAGAGAAAACCACTGTCATAGACTCTAATCCTATTTCTCTGTATCTCTCTGCATGTGTATATGTGTGAATATGAGTGTGTGTACATTGGTGTCAGATTTTATATACTGTATCTTAGGTGTACAAACAAAAAAAAAAAAGGAAAGGAAAGAAACTTTCTTTCTTCCCTATAAGTGATCTCATCTTTTTTTTTTTTTTAAAGATTTTATTTATTTATTTGACAGAGAGAGACACAGCGAGAGAGGGAACACAAGCAGGGGGAGTGGGAGAGGGAGAAGCAGGCTCCCCGCAGAGAAGGGAGCCTGATGCGGGACTCGACCCCAGGACCCTGGGATCATGACCTGAGCCGAAGGCAGTCGCTTAACCAACTGAGCCACTCAGGCGCCCCAGTGATCTCATCTTGTTCTCAAGACTGCCCCTTGCCTCTGGGTGCCAGGCTCCCACAATCGGCGGCCTCCCAATCCCAAAACCAGTGTTCTCAGATTCTCTACCCACCTGGTCCTTTCTATAGCACCTCTCTACCCACGCCACAGTTCAACCACATGAAGGGGCCAAAGTGAGGGCACTTGCTATGAATTAAATGCTTTTATACCCCCAAATTCATACCTTGAAGCCCTAACCCCCAACGGGATGGTATTTGCAAGTGGGCCTGTGGGCGGTGATTAGGTTTATATGAGGTCATGAGGTTGGGGTCTATATAATGGGATTAGAGCCCTTAGAAGAAGAAGAAGAGAGCCCAGAGTGTGCTTTCTCTCCCCTGGACCTGTGAGGACCCAGTTGGAAGACAGCTGTCTATGAGCAAGGATGGAGGCCTGCCTCAGGAACCAAATCTGCTGCCACCTTTTTTTTTTTTTAAGATTTTATTTATTTATTTGAGAGAGAGAATGAGAGAGAGAGAGCACATGAGAAGGGGGAGGGTCAGAGGGAGAAGCAGACTCCCTGCTGAGCAGGGAGCCCGATGGGGGACTCCATCCTAGGTCTCCAGGATCATGACCTGAACCGAAGGCAGTCGCTTAACCAACTGAGCCACCCAGGCGCCCTCTGCTGCCACCTTGATCGTGGACTTTCCGAACTCCAGAACAGTGAGAAATAAACGTGTGTTGTTTTCAGCCATCCAGCCTGTGGTATTTGTTATAGTGGCCTGAGCTGACTGAAACACCACCACCTTCTAGCTGTGCAACTCAGGGCCATTTATTCACCTCTCTGGGCCTGGGGCTAATCTGTAAAGGCAAGATACGCCTACCCACTTTGCTGAGCTGTTGAGAGGACCAACTAAAGTAATATGCTGGAAGCTTTAGAATTCTTCTGGGTACAAGACAGAACTCAGCAAATGCTGGGCCCTGTCTCCACTCTTTCTCGGCCTGAGCAACAGACTCCATGTAGCTAAAGGCTGTGCTCCTCTCCCAGGAGTTAATTGAATTGCCAAGGAGGAGCTCAGAGTCCTTAACCATAAAGAGAATAGATCACTTTGAGTTTAAGGCATCAACGTGTGTTTAGAGGGCTTTCCGGCCCGCACAAATCACTCCTCCTGAAATGCCACTGTCCCTGCAAAAAGCAGAAGTACCGATGAACTGGGCATGTGCTTGTCTCTTGTATTACTCTTTATTTGCTAACAGTGGGTGCACAGGTTTCAAACCTACTCCCACTGACTTCAAAATAGCCTCTTGACCCCACCTCAAAACCACAAACGGCATATCATGTTTGTGCAAAAATACAAGTCAACATCAATTAAATTTTGTAAGTTTGGGGATTCTTTTATGACTCTACTTAGGATAAATGCAGAAACCACAGGTTTATACCACATAAAAAGGTGGAGGGGAATGAATATCCCTATCTTAAATTAACATCTTAGACAGAAAACATACTAATATAACTGAATCCACAACTGTTTCTCCATCACAGATCACAAATCATCATTGAAAGGACCCAAAGGGGCCCCTTTAAAGACAGATCTGACTTCCTTTGCTTTTTTGCAGTTTCTGGAAGCGTGCAGACCTCAGCATCCCACTGTCTCCACAACGTCCGGCAAGGAAGCTCTTAACTTGGCAGACCCCTTCCCAGCTCTCTAGGCTGCTCGTGAATTAACCTGGGTATCAATTTCCACAAAAAGCTTGCCATGCTGTATTTTTTAAAAATGTCTCCTCTTGGGGCGCCTGGGTGGCTCAGTTGGTTAAGTGACTGCCTTCGGCTCAGGTCATGATCCTGGAGTCCCGGGATCGAGTCCCGCATCGGGCTCCCTGCTCGGCGGGGGGGTCTGCTTCTCCCTCTGACCCTCCTCCCTCTCGTGCTCTCTCTCATTCTCTGTCTCGCAAATAAATAAATAAAATCTTTAAAAATAAAATAAAATAAAATAAAATAAAATGTCTCCTCTAGGGACCCCTGGGTGGCTCAGTCGGTTAAACGCCTGCCTTAGGCTCAGGTCATGATCCCAGGGTCCTGGGATCGAGCCCCGCAACGGGCTCCTTGCTCAGCAGGGAGCCTGCTTCTCCCTCTGCCTGCCGCTCCCCCTGCTTGTACTTTCTCTCTCTAGCAAATAAATAAGTAAAATCTTTTTTAAAAAATGTCTCCTCTAGTGGACTCCTAAACCATCCCCCAGATGGGCAGTGTGCCCGGAATTGTAGGACAAACAATCTTCTTCTCCCTAGATCTCCCCCCCTTCCCTTGAAGTGCACTTGAGACAATTGCTCTGAAATATCAGCGGTGAGTCAGACTGAGTGATCAATAGACCAGAGATCTGTTGTATTCAACAGAGTTATGACCTGAAGATAAAGTAGCTGCAGCTGATGTACTACTCAGGAATTCTCAGAGCTGTTTTCTTTTTCTTTTTCTTTTTTAAATTTTATTTATTTATTTGACAGAGAGAGTGAGAGAGGGAACACAAGCAGGGGGAGTGGGTGAGGGAGAAGCAGGCTTCCTGCAGAGTGGGGAGCCTGATGCGGGGCTCGATCCCAGGACCCTGGGACCATGACCTGAGCCGAAGGCAGACGCTCAACTGACTGAGCCACCCAGGCGCCCCGAGCTGTTTTCGATCAGGAGCTTGGTGAAAACTTCCTGTTGCAGACTGAACAGGGGGGTTGATCCAAATTGCCTCCTGCCCTACACAACCAAATCTTCGACTCTGCAGCCCTGAACCCCACACGGTGAGATCTGTGCCCGCTTACCATGGCAATCAGGTGAGATTAGGATCTAACGTGCTTCGGAGCTGAGTTCAGTCCCGGCTCCGCTGTGCCCTTGGGTGTGTCATGTGTGTGGACCTCAGCTCCCTCCTTTGTAAAATTCAGACTTGCGCTCACACACTCACCAGATCCGCTGAGGCTGAGGAATAGGAAAGGAGCTTGTTCAACAACAGAGAGAGCCTAGCCACGGCTCCAGAGATGCTGGCAGAGTCCAGGGGGTACCTCACGATGACTCTGCTCTACAGGGGGATTGAGGAAACACTGGGTCAGGAGCTTGCTGGGTCTTTTCTAGCTCTCGCATTTCTCTGATTTACAAATGAAGAACTCCTCTGGGCCGAAATAGAAGGTGTCTTTACCCCAAGTGCCTTGCCATGTTACAGAAAGAGCAGGCTGGAGGCCGGTGTCCACACCATCTTAGGATGCTGATGCTCAAGATGCTTTCGTCACCATTCGCCTCTTCACGTAAAGGTGTACACATACCTCCTTCCTTCCCTTTCATCTGTTTCTGGGGCCTTCTATTAATTGCACCCCCTTCCTTTAGTAGAAGGGGGTTGTCATTTCTTTCCCTGAATTAGTAATGAAGCTTCCAGGTGAAGGGGGCCACACACACACACATACACACACTCACACAAGCCTCACTCAAGAAGTTTTTTCAGCAAAAGAGTGCACTGTGCATCTATTTTCTCCCTGCCATGTAAAAAGCCAGGCTGAATATACAATTCAAAGACCAACCTTCCCTGTGTGTTTGCCCATGTTGGGGGCATCGGCTCGCTAGAAGCTTTCATTCCACATTCGTGGCCCTATAATTTTCTCTCTAGGGTATCCATCAACCAGGCTGACAGGTAAGCTCCTCCTACTGTGGCTCAGTCTCTACCAGTGAACATAACACAAGAACGAGCTAAATAGCTTCTAACCCAGTAAGGGACACTGGGAGGTTGCAGATGACAGAGCCCCCCGTGGACATGAAAAGAGCTCTTGTTTTTAACTCACCCGCCATCATTTCGGAAGGGGAACTGGCAGCTGTGAGTGGCTCCGACAGTTTGCTCCTCTCTGCACCGGAATTCAGAAAGAGAGTGACAAGTCTAAGTGGCCTCCCCCTCCTGCCTCACCCCTTCTCGGTAGAGCCTCTGTCGTTATACTATAAAATACGACAGGAGGGACAAAGGATTCTCTCTCCCGCCCTGAGATGCATGATCTCATTTTCAAAACGGGCTTTGGTACCAGAGGCACACCACCATTTATGTTTCATTCTGCCAAGTAAAGATGACTCGGGAAGCAATCAAGTTCTGAAATTTCAGGCATCTTTTGTCGCTTATGTGTTCACCTCCTCTGCATAGGGGAGATATTGATGGCTCAGTTATAGTCCTTGTTTCCTTTGCAACTGAAAAACCAAAAAGCTATAATTTATAGAGGTCTCTATTGTATAAAAATGACGGAATTAGACCCTTTGTTTCAAAACAGAGGAGGCAGTTCTGACTCAGGTGCTTCTAAAGGGTACTTGAAATCAATAGAGATGGGGAGCACAGGAGGTGTCCTTCCATCTGTTTTCCCATGCGTATTTTTACACCTGTGTAATGTCAGCATCCCACCTTCTCCGCCCTGTCCTTGGACCAGAGAGGGCAAGGGGGTGGGATGGAGAACACACACACACACACACACACATACAGGCTTGGAGTCAGCACACCTCAGCCTGAGCCCCGGCCTTCCCACATTGGCTATATATGATCCTGAGAAATCTGCTTTACTGTTCTGAGCCTCAGTTTGCTCATCTGTACAGCAGTCCTAATCCTCACTTCGTGGGCTTGTCGAGAAGATTCAGTGTCACAACATGGGTATGACACAGGGACAAGGCCTGACCATAACCAATGTCAGTCCTCATCTCCCTGAATCCCCCCTTTGTACACCTGCCATTTCATATGTTAAAATTCAGATCCTTATCGCATTTCTTCCTTCTCCAAATGCTCTGTGGGTTTCCTTCTATAATTTTCCAACAGTTTTCTTCAAGAGCCTGAGCCACCACCAGGAGGGTCATTAACTTGCTCCAGCCCTTGAGGTGAATGATCTGGCAATGCAGACTGGTTGCTGAGGCCTAGGATGTTACCAGGAAGGGATTTACATGCAGGAAGGGATGCCTGGGTGGCTCAGTCATTAAGCATCTGCCTTTGGCTCAGGTCATGATCCCAGGGTCCTGGGATCGAGTCCCACATCGGGCTCCTTGCTCAGAGGGGAGCCTGCTTCTCCCTCTGCCTGCCACTCCCCTTGCTTGTGCGCTGTCTCTCTTTCTCTCTGGCAAATAATTTTTTTTTTTTTTAATGTAAAGGGAAGGATGGGGCAGCCTGACCTTTTGAGACTTGGAACTCTTCACCATTCACAATGCATTCAGTAAATCATTTTGAGCATGCACTATCTACTAGGCATCATTCTAGATGCTGAGGAAAAGAGCAGTAAACAAGGCCAACTCAGTTTCACTCTCCTGGAACTCAGTCTGGTGAGGACAGGCTGTCTTAGTCAGGCTGTAGTAATAAATACCATAGACTGAGGGGCTTAACCAACAAACATTTACTTCTCAATTCTGGAAGCTGGAAGTCTGAGATCAGGATCACAGCAAGGTTGGGTTCTGGTGAGAGCCTTCTTTCTGGTTTATAGACAGCCACCTTCTTGCTGTGTCCTCAGATAGCAGAGAGAGAGAGAGAGGGAAAGAGAGAGAGATCATTTCTCTCCTGTCTCTTCTTGTAAGAGCACTAATCCCATCATGAGGGCTCCACCTTCATGACCTAACTGCCCCCCAAAGGCCCCACCTCTAAATAACATCACATTGGGAGGTAGGGCTTCAACATATGAATTTGGTGGGGGGGGGGGCACACATTTAGTTCATAGCAGACACTTAATGATCAACCACATAAACCAGACAATTTCTGATACCAGAAGTGCAATGAAGATAAGCAAAGGAATAGGACCAAGAGTGATTGGTGGAGGGTCCTTTGGAGAAGAGACCAGAACAGCCTCTCTGAGGAGGTAATAACATCTGAACAGGGATGAGAAAGATGAGAAGAAGCCAACCACACGATGACCTGGGCAGAGGGAGAGCACAGCTTGGTATCCCTGACCGCACACTTGCCCCCGGAGAGGGGCCAGGTGACTGGAGCTCAGGGGTAAACGATGTGAGGTGAGGGTACAGAGGCAGGTAAGAAGCCAGATCGCAAGGGCTTTGTAAGCCAGGATGAGCATGGGCTTTAGAATAATCTCACCCAGAACGTCAAAAGACCTCAGAGATTCAAACACCACTTGCTTTGGACAAAGACAGTCGTCTGCACATTTCACTTCCTGTGGGTCAGCATCTTTGCTTTGGGTCCTGATGTCTTGCTCCTCCTGCTATTAGTATAAGAACAAAGCAGCAGAAAAGCCTTAAGTCTGCACATACCTCCGAGAATCACCAACAGGCCGAATGAGGACAGTTGGCCCAGGCATCGAGTGGTTAGACGCTGTCCTAACCCAGGATGAAGTCAGTAACGGAACTCAGAGGAACAACAACAACAAGGAAACACAGACAGGAAGCTGGGAGAGCAAATATCTAGTCCTTCTATTTACTATGGAAATTTCTAAGAAAAAATAATAAACCCGAGAGCTTTGCAACTCTTCAGGGGGAATCTTTTCCTTTCTCTTTTGAAAGGCTGACTCTACTGCCTTGATCTGCGCTGTTACTATGTGGAGAAGAGAATTTCCGTCTGGTGTCCTCAGCCTGTCCCCTCTCCCGCACCCCTCTCATCCAGGCCTTCTCCTGTTCTAGGGCCAATCTGTCCTTTTTCCATCTTGGCCATGTAGCCTGTTCCTCGAGTATCTGCATACATGGGTGTTAAGCTTTACACTGAGTTTTCTCTGGAGCCTCTCTCCCCAGCCCCAGGTCTCCTGACGGGATGATGGGGCGCTTTCCTGTAGGTCTTGTAGGAGCTCCCTGGTGGCTGGGGGGCAAAATGGCAGTCCCACTCACTCCCTCAGTCCTTCCTAGCTCCCCTGATGAGCTACCACTTTCATCTTTCCCCCTAAACCCGTTGTCTGAATTTTGGGGAAACCTGAACTTGGTTTGTATTTTCTTTTTTTTTTTTTTTCACCCACCAGGTTGGATCATTCTACAGCAGACTAGGACACCAGATGAGTTCTACTTCTCATTCTTTTCAGAAAGAACAAGCTTCTCCATGGTCATGTATCTAAATCATCTCCCACTAGTCCCAGTGACCTTTACCTCCAGGCTCCGCTCCATAGCCTAGATATCACAATTACACATTCTAAATGGAATGGTCTGTAGAATGTCTGAAGTATGGTACCTGTATGTTTTTATGTAATTTTATATTCAGCGATTTCTTACTATTAGCCATTAAGTTCTTCTATGACAAGCAGCATCCATCTAAATAAGTTAATGAAAAGGAAACCTATAACTTAAAAAAAAAAAAGCACTTGTGGGAAATGGGAAGTTGAGAGCAAATCGTGCAAATGCAACAGAAGCAAGAGGGAGACAGAGTCAGGCTGAGGGAGAACGAGGTCTCCCTGCTCAGTAGGGACCCTGCTTCTCCCTTTACCCCTCTCCCCACTCATGTTCTCTCTCTAATAAATAAAAAATCTTAAAAAAAACAAAACAAAACCCAGGGCGCCTGGGTGGCTCAGTTGGTTGAGCGACTGCCTTCGGCTCAGGTCATGATCCTGGAGTCCCGGGATCGAGTCCCGCATCGGGCTCCCTGCTCGGCAGGGGGTCTGCTTCTCCCTCTAACCCTCCCCCCTCTCATGTGCTCTCTCTCTCTCTCTCTCTCTCATTCTCTCTCAAATAAATAAATAAAATCTTAAAAAAAAAAAAAACCCATGTCATAAACAGCCCTAAGGAAAGGCCCCTGTGACAGTGAACTGAAGTCCCCGCCAACAACCGCATGGGTGAGCTTACAAGAGGGTGTTAAGTGTTGGTGTAGTTTGTTACATAACAGCAGGTATCTATACAACATCTATCATCCCTCTCATCTGTACCTAACTTATCTGGGTCCTATCGACCGGTACTTCTTAAATTTTAAAATGCATGCTAGTCACCTGAAGAATCTTGTTAAACATGCATGTTCTGAGGGGCACCTGGCTGGCTCAGTCAGAAGAGCATGTGACCCTTGATCTCTGGGTCTTGAGTTCAAGCCCCACACTGGGGGGGGTGTTCAAAAAGAAAATGCATGTTCTGATTCAGTAATTCTAGGGCAAGAGTTTCCGCATTCCAATAAGCTTCCAGATGATGCTGGGGCTGCTGGTCCACAGACACTGAACAGCGAGGCTGCAGGAAAGAGCTTGCCTCTGTCGGAGCTCTGCTGGCTTTGTGAGCTGAGTCAGGAAACTGCCCCCATCTCAAAGCAAAGTCTGGGTCTACACTCCTGAGCGAGGCACAGCTGGAAGAGGAACCACCACAAGTGGGAGAGTGTTTTGCATTCGCCTTGGCACTGCCCTCCACCCACCATCTGGGTGGTGCAGCACAGGCCCCCGAGACTCTAAAAGCAGGCGACCAGGCACTGCCCAGCCCCTGCCCAACACGGGCCACCCAGCCCCACCAGCGGAATCTTTTTTTTTTTTTTTTTTTTTTAAGATTTTATTTATTTGCGAGAGAGAGAATGAGAGACAGAGAGCATGAGAGGGAGGAGGGTCAGAGGGAGAAGCAGACTCCCTGCCGAGCAGGGAGCCCGATGCGGGAGGTGATCCAAGGGACTCCAGGATCATGACCTGAGCCGAAGGCAGTCGCTTACGACTGAGCCACCCAGGCGCCCAAGATTTTATTTATTTATTTGAGACAGAATGAGAGAGAGAGAGAGAGCACATGAGACACATGAGAGGGGGGAGAGTCAGAGGGAGAAGCAGACCCCCTGCCGAGCAGGGAGCCTGATGCGGGACTCGATCCAGGGACTCCAGGATCACGACCTGAGCCGAAGGCAGTCGCTCAACCAACTGAGCCACCCAGGCGCCCTAGCGGAATCATTTTTTTTTTTTTTTAAGATTTTATTTATTTGCGAGAGAGAGAATAAGAGACAGAGAGCATGAGAAGGAGGAGGGTCAGAGGGAGAAGCAGACTCCCCGCCGAGCAGGGAGCCCGATGCAGGACTCGATCCCGGGACTCCAGGATCATGACCTGAGCCGAAGGCAGTCGCTTAACCGACTGAGCCACCCAGGCGCCCCAGCAGAATCATTTTAATGAGAGTCCAAGTGGACGCTAATCAAGGCTCTCGAGCTCACCTTCACTGAATGGAAACGTAGCGATAGAGAAACCAATTATATAAAACTACAAGGAAGGAAATGAGTAAATCTGGGATATGGGGCTTTCCACAGGACTACTGGGTTTCAGCAACATGGGCAGAGGGGGAACATGAGAAGGGACTGCTGAGGAATAAGCAGATGCATTAGACTTACCAGTCAAATGTAATTTGTGGCTCTTGTTTGGTTTCTAATTCAAACAAACCAAGTACAAGAAGAGGTATTTTTTTTTTAAAGGTTTTATTTATTTAACAGAGAGAGACACAGCGAGAGAGGGAACACAAGCAGGGGGAGTGGGAGAGGGAGAAGCAGGCTTTCCGCCGAGCAGGGAGCCCGATGTGGGGCTCAATCCCAGGACCCTGGGATCATGACCTGAGCCAAAGGCAGACGCTTAACTGACTGAGCCACCCAGGAGCCCCACAAGAAGAGGCATTTTGAAACAACTGTGGACATTTGATTTTGAATGGAGTATTAGATGATACTACAGAAGTAAGTTCTTAGGTGTGAAAGGGGCACACGACTCTTGATCTCAGGGTCTTAAGTTCAAGCTCCACACTGGGTGTAGAGATTACTAAAAATAAATAAATAAACTTAAAAATTTTTTTAAAGATTTTTTTATTTAGAGAGAGAGAGCACAAGCAGGGGGAGCAGCAGGCAGAGGGAGAAGCCTGCTCCCCACTGAGCAGGGAGCCCGACCTGGGGCTTGATTCCAGGACCCTGGGATCAGGACCTGAGCCAAAGGCAGACACTTAAGCCACTGAGCCACCCAGGCGCCCTTAAAAAAAATTTTTTTTACGTGTGATAATGGCATTAAAAAAAAAAAAAAGTTCCACATTTCCCCCTACAATAAACTTTTATTACTTCCAGGGGCGCCTGGGTGGCTCAGTCGTTAAGCGTCTGCCTTCCGCTCAGGTCATGATCCCAGGGTCCTGGGATCGAGTCCCGCATCGGGCTCCCTGCTCAGCAAGAAGCCTGCTTCTCCCTCTCCCACTCCCCTTGCTTGTGTTCCCTCTCTCGCTGTGTCTCTCTCTCAAATAAAGAAATAAAATCTTTAAAAAAAAAAAACAAAAACTTTTATTACTTCTGTAAGGAGAAATGGTAAAAGGTTTCATTGTGGCCGTTGTGAATTTCAAGGTAAAATCAGAGAATCCATATCACACTGCTCTTCATGCCACAGGGCTGACATGCTACCCGGACACTTCCTCACTGCCCTCTCCACAATTACCAGTGTGAGCAGTTTGTTCCAAAGCCCCCAGGTGCTAGGCACGGCTTGAGAGGAGCCAAGTACTATTCCAGGCAGACCCCCTCCTGAGAGCGATGCTTTTCAAAGATGCTTTCCACTTCGTTTAGCCCTTGATGAGCACTCAGGAACTTCCTGACACACAGGCCCACACAGTTGCTTGAAATCCAGCCAATGGCTGTGTCGTATGTTTCTCGCTGATTACTGTAACATTTAAATTGGGCACACTGACTGTAGATTATGTACTGCTCTCGGTGACTATTTCTGCTCTGCACTGCAGAGAGTCAGTAGCACTCCATTATGCTCAGATGCACAGCCTTTCATGGAAGTGGGCAGCCATGTTCCAAGTCAGGCAAATTCCAATGAAGAAAAGCACTGTGTACATCATTACGTCGTGCATGCAGGTGGGGAAGAAGTCTTGGCAGTGGATTCAACTTCTAATGCCGACTGAAGGAAAATGTGCATTTCAAGAAAAAAAAAAAGGTACTCTAAAACATTCACAGAATTTAAAACACAAATTAAAAAAACCTATTGGCAAAAAATAAAGTTGGATAATATGCAACATTAGTGAAGATACAGAAAAAAGACTCACATGAAAAGGCTGGGAGTATAAACTGGTACGAAGTTTTTGGATGGAAATTTGACACAATAAGAAATTTTTTTTTTTTAAGATTTTATTTATTTATTTGAGAGAGAGAATGAGATAGAGAGAGAGCATGAGAGGGGGGAGGGTCAGAAGGAGAAGCAGACTCCCTGCCGAGCAGGGAGCCCGACGCGGGACTCGATCCCGGGATTCCAGGATCATGACCTGAGCCGAAGGCAGTCGCTCAACCAACTGAGCCACCCAGGTGCCCAAGAAATTTAATATAAATATCTTTGACATAAAAAATTGATTCCATTTTTAGGAATTAACCCTACAATAGACTCTGCTATTGAATTTTGTTCCCTCAAAATTCATATGTCGAAGCCCTAATCCCTGATGTGACCGTATTAGGAGACAGCGGCTTTAAGAGGGGATTTAGATCTTCAGTCTAACAGTAAAAGAGGTCTTCAGACATAGCCAAATGTTTGGTAAGGGGACTGGCTTCCATTTGAAAACTACTGAGTTAGGCAAAGACTTCTCTGATAAAATATCAAAAGCATGATCCATTTTTTAAAATGATAAACTTTATATTATTTATAAAAATAAATAATAAATTTTAAAAAATGAAAAAAAAAAAGAATAAAAACATAAACCACCCAACTTTTTTAATGGGCCAAAGATCTGAACAGATACCTCACCAAAGAAGACCCACAGATGGCAAACAAATACATTGAAAAGTGTTCAACAGGGCGCCCGGGTGGCTCAGTTGGTTGAGCGACTGCCTTCGGCTCAGGTCATGATCCTGGAGTCCCGGGATCGAGTCCCACATCGGGCTCCCTGCTCGGCGGGGAGTCTGCTTCTCCCTCTGACCCTCCTCCCTCTCATGCTCTCTGTCTCTCATTCTCTCTCTCGCAAATAAATAAAATCTTAAAAAAAAAAAAAATTAAAAAAAAAAAGAAAAGAAAAGTGTTCAACATTATTAGTCATTAGGAAGATGCAAATTGAAACCACAGTGAGACACCACTTCACGCCTATTAGGAAGGTTAAAACTTAAAAATCTATAATATCAGGGGGCCTGTCTGGCTCGGTGGGTGGAGTGAACGACTCTTAATCATGGGGTTATGAGTTCAAGCCCCACGTTGGATGTAGAGATTACTTAAAAATAAAATCGCAAGGAGAACCTGGGTAGCTCAGTCGACTGAGTGTCTGACCCTTGATTTTGGCTCAGGTAATGATCTCAGGGTTGTGAGATCAAGCCCTGCCTGGGGGTTCCTTGATGAGCGTGAAGCCTGCTTAAGATTCTCTCTCTCCCTCTGCGCCCCCCACCCCCACTCATGTATGCTCTAAATAAATAAATAAAATAAAATCTTAAAAAAAAATCCAGGATACCATATTGCTCAGCAAGACCCTCTTAGGTACAGAAGATATGAAAACTTATGTCCATACAAAAACCTGTTAATAGATTTCATCACAGTCACTCAAAATTAGAAACAACCCAAATGTCCTTTGATTATGAATAGAGAAACTGTGGCACATCTGTATAATGAAAAAGAGTATTCAACAATAAAAAAGAACAAACTACTGATACATACAAAATCAGCAATCTCAAATGTGTTACGCTAAGTGCAAAAAGCCAGACTCAAAAGCTATATAGTGTATGATTCCACATATATGACATGCTGGAAAAGGCAAAACTAAAAACAAAAACCGATGGATTAGTTGGGAGGGAGGGGTAAGAAGCAACCAGCACCACCCCCCGTTTTTTCAATCGTGGGATGTTTCTTGACCTGATCCCAAATCACGAGTCGGACGCTTAACGGACTGAGCCACCCAGGCACCCTGCAGTCCATCTCTTGAAAAGAAATTCTCTGAGAAAGCTGGAGAAGTCAAGGACGGAACAGCCTTTTCCCACTGCAGGCATCTAGCAGATATCTCTGGTGGGCACCAACTTGAGAGAGCAGGTTGGATAAAACCCACAGACTCTAGGCTGGACCAGAGAAGTCTGCCCTGTCACCATTACCACTGTTTTCATCTTCATGCCACCACTTCCTGAGCGCTCACGGAGTCCTGGGCACCTGCTACCTTGCTTTAACCCCTGGAGCTCTAGGTCTGCCACTGAAGTCTGCATAATCATCATCAATGCAGAAGCTGCCCTCCCTCCTCCTCTGATTCACCAGGACTGGGGTGGGGCCCGGGGAATCCCAGTGTTCAAAGAGCCCCTAGTTGATTCTGATGCAGATGAACCACTATAGTTGAAGCCTGCCAAACAAACAAACCAAAAAATGAGGCTCAAAGAAGTTCAAAGACTTGCCCAAGACCTTTGACCTGAGGTAGTCTGGAGCATCCTTTCCCTCCCCCTCCCCCCCAGGGCCCTAGGGAATAGTCTGTCCTGGTTTCTCCCATCTGTCTCTCCACTTCCCCAGCCCTCTCTGAGCCTAATGTCTGTGTTGTCTTATGTTCTTCCAAAGGGAATATGCCCCAGCAGGAACAATTTTACAGGTGCCTGCTTCCAAAATGACATTCCACTCTTTCTTCTTCACCCTAGAGTTGAGACCACTTCCATCAGCACCATCAGCATCACCTGGGAGTTTGTTAGACATGCAGAATTTCAGGTCCCTGGCCCAGACCTACTGAAGCTGAATCAGATCCTAGGTGATTCACACACATTAAAGTCTCAACAGCTGCTCTCCTAGACACTTCCCAGCCAGATGTTGATCTGATTGTTTTGATTAAGTGAATCACCATAAAAGCAGTGATTTTCAACCCTGGGTGCATTTAAAATCAACTGATGCTCTTTTAAAAATCCTGATGCCTGGGTCCTATCCCCAGACAAAGTCAATCAGAATCTTTGTGGAAGGTGGAGCTTATTCATATATATTTTTATTTTTATTTATTTATTTTTAAAATTTTATTTACTAATTTGACAGAGAGAGACACAGCGAGAGAGGGAACACAAGCAGGGGGAGTGGGAGAGGGAGAAGTAGGCTCCCCCACCCCCAGCAGGGAGCCTGATGTGGGGCTCGATCCCAGGACCCTGGGATCATGACCTGAACTGAAGGCAGATGCTTTACCATATGAGCCACGCAGGTGCCCCTATTCATATATATTTTAATAATATGTCATGTGAGTGTAAAGTCAAGTTAGGATACAAAATCACTGCTTTAAAGATTTGAAAAAAATCTTAGGGGAGTATTTAGAAACAAAACTGCTTTGAGTAAAAAGCAAATGTACATAACATTGTATAATGGTTTCCCATAACATTCAGGATAAATTTCAAATTTCTCACATTAGCACCAAAGGCCCTTTGATAGATTATGAGTCCTGTCGGCCTCTCAGCCCCATCTCCTGCTCTCCCACCCCCACATGCTAGGGGGAGCGCCAGTCCAGTTGCATTGCCCCCAAGACGCCCCTTGCTTTATACCTGTACGACTTCACCCAAATTCTCGTTAATTAACTTTCCCGTTTCTTTCCCTTGTCAAAGACTCAACTCCAGGCTTCTGCCTCTGGAAGGCCTTCCTTGACCCCAGTATTTCTAGCTATTTGTGTTGCCAGCCACATCTTACATGCAGGGCCCCAATCAAACCTAGGCTACTGTCTCCTGTAAGTCTTGTCTTCCATTAAGTATATTGGAGAAATGTTAAACATCAGAATGTGCTGATGCAGGGAGGACCCTTGAATATTGTTTCAAGTTGATTTAAACGGCAGCAAATGCACAAGCCAGTGCCTGCAGGCATAAGAAGTAATCAGTTTTGCCTCCTACAAACTTACTGTGCATACTTAACACACACACAAAAGAAAGCCCACCCCCGCCCCACCCCCTTCACTAGGAAAGAACTTTTGGTGCATCATGTAATCCTTACTCATCTGATATCTAACTTCACACATAAATTGCTTTTCCTCCCTTTTGATTGATTTTTAGAAACAGCATGAAATGAACATTGTTTTTTTCATTTATTTCTCTATGTTGAGAATGTCCTTCCTTGAATTGGACACGAGGAAAATTTTGAATTTACTTTTCATGTTTTGGTGACTCATTTTAGAATATGTAAACTTCGGCCCAAATTAAAATGAAATATTTAGAAGCCCCACAGAAATGTTCAGACCTTCTCTTGCATAAGTAGTGTGCCATCTTGTATGAAAAACGTCTGAACACGTCTGAAATATGTGGTCCACTTTTTTCTTCTCATTTTTCCCCAACCTTTTGAGAGACAGGAGTAAACACCAAGAGTATACATTTCTTCTCTTGAATGCTCTGACATCTAAATTCCCCCTGTCCTGTCTGCTCAGATCTGGCTTGAGAGAGACAAAAATATTACTCTACTTAAAGAAAAGGCGCCTGGGTGGCTCAGTTGGTTAAGCGGCTGCCTTCAGCTCAGGTCATGATCCCAGAGTCCTGGGATCAAGCCCCCGCATCGGGCTCCCTGCTCTGTGGGGAGCCTGCTTCTCCCTCTCCCACTCTCCCTGCTTGTGTTCCCTCTCTCGCTATGTCTCTCTCTGTCAAATAAATAAATAAAATCTTAAAAAAGAAAAAAAAGAAAAAAATGACAGGTCTTAGCCCTAGAAAATCAACAACCGGCAGGTTCTTTCATTTGTTCATTTAACAGATATTTATTGAGCATCCACTGTCTGTCAGCACGGGGGATAGATACTTTTGGAAGAGAACTCATTCTCATCAGGGTCACTGACATTTCTGATGATCTCCGCCTTGGCAAATGTAATGGTCAGTTCTCCATTCTCATCCTACTCCTTCTCTCAGTGAATTATAGATTTTACCTCCTTTCCTTCTTCAGATACTTTCTTCTCTAGGCTTCTGAGGCACCATACTCTCCTGGTTTTCCTATTGTCTTCCTGGCCATGCCTTTGCTGTATGATTTGCTGGCTCCTATTTTCCTGACAGCAAACTGTTGGACCTTTCATCTTCCCTATCTATATTCTCATCCTAAGTGATCTTCTCTAGTCCTGTGGCTTAATATCATCTAGATGTTAATGACTTCCAAATCTGTGTCTGTAATTCCTCTCTTTACCCTGAGCTCTAGACTAGGTCATCTATCCAACTGCCCATGTAATATGTCCACTTGGATGTCCAATAGGCATTTTTTAAATAGAGCTATTCCCCCTAATGTTCCCACTCCAAAGCTGCTCCTCTCCCAGCCTTTCCCACTTAATAAATTTGCTTGACCAAAAATCTAAACATTAGAGGCTGTGTTGGGCAGCATGTAACAGAATCCAACTTAACCAGAGAGCAGTAATTCTTTTTTCACATAATAAGAGAACCAGAAACAGGGAGACCAGGGCTGGGCAGTGCCTCCTCAGTGACAACAATGTCCCAGCTCCTTCTCTCTTTTTCTTCACTGTCCTTATGGTTGCAAGCTGGCAGCCTCACCTCCAGCCTTGCATCTACATTCCAATGGGAAGACAAGCAAGGAATTAACAAGGTGGAAGGCACAGAACTGATATGGAAATAACAAAACATTCCCAGAAATTCCCAGGAGACTTCTGCTTATGTCTCAGGGCCTAGACTGTGTTAAAAGCTCCACCTCAGCTGCAAGGGAGGCTGGGAAATAGAACTTTTTAGCTGGGCACATTGCTACTCTGCACAAACTAGGTTTCTAATATATGGAAGAAAGGGAGAACAGATATATCCTGCACTGCTCTCTTTTCTGACACTTCCTCACCAGTCCACTGGCATGTCCTATCTATCGCGCCTGCCTCCAAAGCACTTAACAAATTGATCTCCATTGCTTGAATCCTGGGCTGAGACACCATCGTCTCTTGCTCAGAACACAAGGACAGCCTCCTAACTAGTCTCCCACTTCCACACTGGTCCTCGATAGCCCTTTCTTCACACATTAGCCAGGGTTAAGTGTTTAAAAGTATAAATATAGGGGCGCCTGGCTGGCTCAATGGGTAGAGCATGTGACTCTTGATCTTGGGGCTGTGAGTTTGAGCCCCACAGTGAATGGAGAGATTACTTAAAAATAAAACCTTAAAAAAATAATAAAAATAAATTTATAAAAAGAAAAAGTATAAATTTCATTACACCATTTTCTTTCTAAAATTCTCCAAGAGATCTGTCATAGTCTGGTTTCCTCCTAACCAGACTGTGAGACAAGGATTTGCATGCAAGTTGTTTATTTGAGAGTGCAGACACACAGGGTGGGGGTATGTAGTGAGACAAAGAAAGGGAGGGAGCACAGAGAAGGATGACATCAAGCCAGGCTCCCTGGGCAGGGCAGGCGACTGAACCTTAACCCCAAGGGAAGCACTGGGAAGTGGTGTGAAACACTTGCCCCAGAATTAGGAGACCCAAGGGGCAAGGGAAGGTATTTATACACCAGCCTTCAAGAGTTGCTGGCTTTAGTTCTCTTGGCTTGGATACCTAGCCCTGAATGTACCCCCTCTCCTGACCTAACTCATGGACAAAGCCAGCACTTTTTTCTATGTATCAACCTTTCTGCTTACAGATCTGCACAACTTCTTCCATTTGAAGCAGAATCACTAGAGGGTGGGAGAGCCACTTAATTTCGTTAATAGGATAAGAAGTTCCAAATACAATTTAAGGGAGATAAATGTCTCTTAGAAGTTTGCTAAGTTTTAGTCTCCTTTGAAAGGAGCTAAATTTTGTGATGCTTGCTCTTTGACAGATAAAAAAAAAAAAAGCATAAACATCCTTAATAGTATAGGAGAATTTCAAGTAGGGCATGTAAGATTTGGAATATTTAAATCAATTTATTAAGGTACACATCATTTAATAATACTAGTAATTAATTATATGTATATTATATCTATAAATGGCATTACTATAACTATAGGTCTCAAGACTATAGATGAAGAGGAAGCAAATAACTATGGATATATTTCTGCCCTTAGATAAGCTTACTACTTATCTTTTTTTTTTTTTAAAGATTTTATTTATTTGACAGAGAGAGACACAGCGAGAGAGGGAACACAAGCAGGGGGAGTGGGAGAGGGAGAAGCAGGCTTCCTGTCGAGTAGGGAGCCCGATGTGGGGCTCGATCCCAGGACCCTGGGATCATGACCTGAGCCGAAGGCAGACGCTTAACGACTGAGCCACCCAGGCACCCCAGCTTACTACTTATCTTTATTTTCCTTTCTTCTTCAATTGTTCTACAAAGTTACAAAGCAACTGTCAGAGCTGCCACCATGACCACAAATTCATTAAAATCCACTTCGTTGTCCTTATTGGCATCCAGGTCCTGCATTATCGTATCAACCAATTGGGGTTTTTTTTGGCACTTAAAGGAAAAAGAAAATCTCTAACTCCCAGGCTTTGAGGTTCATGACAACTGAAATTGCATTTTCCTTTTATTTACATTCAAGTTTTTGTTTCCATTTTAGCATCTAAGGACAATTTCCAAAAGCTCATGTGCAGGTGGATTTAAACCAAGCACCAATTCTAAACGGTCTAGCCTTCTGCCCCAGGGCCATGTAATTCTGGCTCAGATCTAAACACAAAGAAGAGCAAACAGCATCTTAGCAACATGAGCTGCTGATCCTGAAAATGCATTACACAACTCCAAAGGTCGGGGGGCCAGGACTGGACATGGAACAAAGCAGGCTTTAAAGCCAAAAGGGGATAGTAGGTGGCTCTACCATTTACCAACAATGGGACTCTGAGCAAATCACTTAACATTTTTGAATTTCCTTATTTATAAAATGGGAAGAATATCTCCCTACCAAGTTGTGGGAGACATCAACCCTTTTAAAAGTGCTTAGCACCAGCTTGCTAGATTTAGTAAACAAAAATACAGGACATTCAGTTAAAGGTAAATTTCAGATGAACAATGAAAAAATTTTTAAGTATGTCCCAAATACTGCATGGGACATACAATATTTTATCTGCAGCCTTACTTAGCACAACACCTGACACACACAAAAGAGGCCCATGATAAAGGGTAGATCTTATAAGGATGACTGAATTATAGGGGTGGAAAGTAAAGCAAGGAGCCCATAGAAGAGGTCAGGCTTCAGAATGGGTGGGACTTGAAGCATTCACCTGTCCTATGCTTGGTGGTTGCTGAGAAATATTTCTAAAAGTAGTTCATTCCCTCCAGGAATTCCCACTGCTCTCAAAAAGCACCAACCATTAAAACGTTGGAAACTTTAATTGATCAAAATCAGTTTGATCAAAAACAATGATAAATTTCACTTGAATAAATCAATGTGCCAAGTTTGACCTGCTGAGCCTTTTATTCTAAATGTTATATAATCCAGTAGCCAAACTAAATTTGAAAAAAAAAAAAAAATGTTCCTAGGGGCTCCTAAAATCACTAAAAAGGAACTGTGAAGAATTACTCTGTTAAAAAATTTTTACTTTAGGGGCGCCTGGGTGGCTCAGTCGTTAAGCGTCTGCCTTCGGCTCAGGTCATGGTCCCAGGGTCCTGGGATCGAGCCCCACATCAGGCTCCCTGCTCCGCGGGAAGCCTGCTTCTCCCACTCCCCCTGCTTGTGTTCCCTCTCTCACTGCCACTCTGTCAAATAAATAAAATTAAAAAAAAAAAAAAATTTTTACTTTAGGTGCACCTGGGTGGCTCAGTCGGTGGAGCATGTGACTCTTGATTTCAGAGTCATGAGTTCAAACCCCACAGTGGGCAGAGATGATTAAAAAAATTTTTTTTTTTACTTTAAGGTTTTCCTATAGAGGGAGAAAAGAGTGTTATAGTTACAAATACAGGAGTCTTAATACAGGGTTTGGACAAATAACATCATACAAGGATAACATGCTGTGCTAAAGGCAATTCGAGGCGGCTGCATAAACATCAGAGTAAAGGGTTTTCCTCAGGAGGGATGAGCCCCCAAACACTCCATTGTAAGCCTTCATGTGCAGACTTACTGAACTCCTGGCTATTTTGAGATGTGAACCTCTGCGCTACTCAATTGGTCACCGGCCAGACACACCCTTTCTGTCCCTCGGAATCAGCCTGGGCTGGTCTGACAAAGCTAAGTATTTGTCATTCACTAGAAAACTTGCCACCACAGCAAAAGTACCCTGGGCTTCATTTCTGGCCCAATACATAATATTAATTTTACAGGCAGGTGGACGAAGCTCTAGGTATAACTAGTGCCACTCGTTATTAACTCTAACTCCTGGTAGAACTAGCTGCATCTTTTCTGCCCCAGAATGGTGCATCATTGAGGCAAGCCGAAATACCATTTACAACCCTTGGAAACCCTAGCCACAGGCAACATGGAGAAGGGTACGTGCTATTGTATGGATGACCCTCCGGCGACATGGGGATTAGGGGTGCTGACTCCCCCCCCACAGAAGAAAATCTGCCTACAACTTGTGACTTTCTGACTTCCCAAATACTCAACTGCTAATAGCCTGCTGTGGACAGGAAGCCTTACTGGTAACATAAACAGTAGATTAACACATGTTTTGTGTCTTCTATGAATTATGTACTATATTCTTCCAATAAAGTAAGCTAGAGTAAAAGAAAGGTTATGAAGAAAATCCTAAGAGGCAATACATTTACAGTCCTGCACTGTAAAAGATCCACATATGAGAGGACCCACGCAGCTCAAACCTGCGTTGTTCAAGGATCAAGTGCACTCCAGAGTTTGCTTGCCCCTGGCTTTGAATCTCAATACCAACCGCACTGTTGGTGGCAGGGTCATAGGAAACGGTACATAGACGCTCTCCTTGGACGTGTACCCCATCCACCCTTGACCGCATGGGGCAAGAAGCTGCGACTCACCGAGAAGAATCTCGTGAGCTCTTGCTGCAGGAGCATTTTCAGTTCCCCCTTGTCGAGCTTGAATCTGTCCCCTTCCTTGCAAGAGTACTGGTGGAAGATCCTAATCATGAGGTTCATGACCAGCTCCAGCTGAGCGGGCATGGTAAATGGGCCGCTCCAGGGACGGGCCACCGAACTCAGGGAAAAAAAAACACTTGTTCAAAATAAGCAGACGGGGCAGCAAGTCCCCCCGAGTCCCCCATGCCACAGGTGATGGTTGTTCAACCGTAATGCTCTTCAGTTAAAGCCTTCTGCGAGTCTAGGGCAGGCTGCAGAGGAGACCTTTGACAGGGGAGTTTTCTCCTCCCTAATCCCCACTCCCCCCAAATTTAGCAGGTCCAGTGTGTTCACAAGTTAGCGATCACACAGCAAATACAGAGTCATATCAAAACATAGGTTAAAAGTATAATAATAATAAATAAAAATTAAATTAAATAAAACATCGATTAAAAATAAATAGAAGACGAAGAAAATAGCCAACTTCGTACCTGTTCAACCAGTGCATAGCTCTGTCAACAGGTGTTTATAATTAAACTCTACTCATTTATACCTGGGGTTTCACCTATGCACACCTGTTCCCAAGAAGACCAAAATTACCAGACGAGAGATACAACTGGAAGTGCCTCTGTGTCTGTTTTTAAGCATCAGAAGGAACAGGTGTGTCCTGATGCCCTGAGGGCCCCAAGCTAGGGCTGACACCCATTGTGTGCATTAGGTGAGAAGGCAATGAGAGGCAAGGAGGAAGCCTTCCATACCCTCCCAGTGGGGAACATGAGTGGAAGTTAGAGCCAGGTGCTAGGAAGGTGATGACTGGGAAGAACTCTGAAAATAGAGGAGAAAAGAAGAAACAATGGTTCAAACCTGGAGACTTCTTAGCAAGGCCAAAGCAAGGTCAAAAGGATAAATAAAGCAGACTAGTTAAACTAACCCAGTGAACAGTCGTGCAGCTATAAAAAAAAAGAAAGAAAAAGAATGTGAATGCTCTCCATGGCAAGTTAAAAAGGAACAAAGTGATCCCAGCTGTGTAACAAGAAAAAAAATCCCACATATATGTGCATTTGCCCAAGGAGTCACTGAAAGGATGCATAAGAAATAGAAGTGTGGCTATAAGGAGCTAGGGGGATAGAGGGTGGAACAGAGTGGCTGGGAGTAAGTTTCTCATTTATACATTTTCAACTGATTTTAACTTTTTCAGTTAAAGGAATGTATTACCTAGTCAAAAAATTGAAATAGAAAAAAAGTCCGGAGCTGCTGTATATGTAGGCAACCACACGGGGTAGGGTTCCAAGCGAGAGGAAAGTTAACAAAGAAAAAGAAAAACTAGGGGCACCTGGGTGCCTCAGTTGGTTAAGCGTCTTGCCTTTGGCTCAAGTCATGATCCCGCATCGGGCTCCCTGCTAGGCGGGAAGCCTGCTTCTCCCTCTCCCTCTGCTGCTCCCCCATTGCTTGTGCTCTCTCTCTTGGGGTCTCTCTCAAATAAATAAATAAAATCTTAAAAAAAAAAAAAAAAGAAAAGAAAACCTAAAGCCAGAAACTGGCTACTGTGCTTTTATTTTATTTTTATTTTTTAAAGATTTATTTATTTATCCTAGAGAGAGAGAGAGACCGCTGCAGGGAGGGGCAGAAGGAGAGGGAGAGAATCTTAAGCAGACTCTGAGCTGAGCGAAGAGCCAGAGGCGGGGCTTGATCCCACAACCCAGAGATCATAACCCGAGCAGAAACCAAGAGTCAGGGGCCCTTAACTGACTGTGCCACCCAGGCACCCCTTGGCCACTGTGCTTTTAAATGCTGCCTGTGTTCTCAGGACTGAAATTCAATTATATAAAAAGTAATATTTGTATTTCCTTTCAACAAGCCTGTTGGGATGGAGCCGCAGTCAGCCCATTCCCCTCCCTCTTACCACCCCCACATTTCACTGAAACCTCCCTGGAGGTCCCCAGGGATGTTCTCACTAGCTACCTAAAGTCCAATTCTCAAAAATATTTTTAAATTAGTGTTTTATTATTAAAGGAATAACGCATGTGCTAAAATAATATCTTCAATACTCAAGAGTATAAAATAAAAGTAAAATTCTCGTTCCACCATTCCTCACCCTAGTGCCTTTCCATTAACACTTTCCTGGGTGAGAGGCAGGATCATGATGCGGAGACGCTGGGACTCCCTGGCTTCAGCTCCCAGCTCTGCCACTAACCAGCTGGGTGATCCCAGGCTCATCACTTACCACACTGTTTCCCAGTCTGTATAAATGGGATAGCAAAAGTACCTACCTAACAGAAAGCATTAAATGAGTTAAAATATGTGCCTGCAACATAGTAAATGCTATGCACATGTCAGCTATTATTACCCTTACAGAAAAAACATACATATCTTTACAATTTATGTAAGATACATAATATTACATATGTGTCCTTAAACATATATATACACAATGGTATCCATGTGTGGTACACCTTGTTTTTTTCACTTAACATATCTTAGAAATCTTTTTATATCAGCACATAAATCTAGCCCATTCTTCACAAAAGTTGCATATTATTCCACCGGATGAATGTACCTACATATAGGCAAGAAATATTTATCAGGCATTTCTGTTACACCAGGCCCTGTGTAAAGATGACAGAAGAAACTTGCCCTTGGCGCAAATCTTGTTGTAATTTTTTTTTAAGTAGGCTCCATGCTCAGCGTGGAGCCCAATGCGGGGCTTGAACTCACAACCCTGAGATCAAGATCTGAGCTGAGATCAAGAATCAGAAGCTTAACCGACTGAGCCACCCAGGCGTCCCCTTGTTTTTCCCAGAATCGTGTTAAATATATAGAATGCAGGGAACACTGGCAGCTATTTTATGTTGGGTCTTCCTATACAAGAATGCCTATAGCCTTGTGACCATACTTTTCTGGGTCTCCTCATTTCTAAATGCACTCTTTCCTCTCCAGAGCTTAACATTTACCCCACCACCACCCCACCATGATTCCAGCTACTCTTATCATTTCAATCACTCCCCAAATCATATGTTTTGGCCTACGTCTCTCTGCTAAGCTCCAGAACCATCTATCCAACTGCCTACAGGACCTACCTCAATGTTCCACAAGTGCCTCAAACTCAATTAAACCCACTCCTTCCCCACCCAAACCTGCACCTGCTGCACTGGCCATTCAGACATCCATCCCTACCCACCATTCAGCTGCCCCCACTGTTTTAAAACATCAGTTGAACTCACCCATTTCTGTCTATTCTTCCCCACCTCGGGCTTCATAATTTTGGTTTCTATCACCAAAATAGAGGTAGCTTCCTTACGGCTCTCTCTCCTTTCTGTTCTCCATTCCCATTTCCATTCTGCTGTCAGACTAGTTTCTCGACAACACAAATCAATGCCCTCACCCCGGGCGTTCACGAGTCCAACCCTGCCTACAAACTGACCAGAATGCTGGGCTCTCTCATTCTTCCTTGCCTTGGCACATTCTGGGAATGCTCGTTCTGGGTACTCCTTGAAGCTCAGTTCAAATATCTCCTCTTGGAAGTTTTCCAGCACTTTCCTTACTTCCAACCTCCCACCTCTGGTACGTGCCTGCCTGTGTTCTCTCTTATTCACTGGCGCATCTCTTTGTCGTTGTTATTTCATTTAGTACGCATTCCTGTAATCAGTTTCTTTCTATCTATCTATCTATCTTTTTTTTTTTTTTTTAAGTCTGCCCATATATTCCCCACTCTCCAGACTTTGAATGAATCCCTTGATGGCAGATCTGATATCTGGTCCATCTTTGCATTCTATTGCATTTAGTGCAAGATCCAACGATATGAGGGAAATGCTCAGAGATCTTTTCTGGTGGATGGATTAATGAGCAAATGACCCAGAAGGGAAACTGTAAGATCTCCAAAGAGTTTAGCCTTGTCGAGTTTAATTGTCTAAAGAATTATTTGATTGCCTTTATTTCACACAAAACATTTTGTTTCATCAAAGGGAGAAAGAGACAGACAGACAACAGTCATCTCAAAGAATATAGAGTTTGAATTTGGAATTAAATATTTTCAGATTAAGCTGCTGAAGTTATAAATGAAGTCAAATGGGTAACTTTTACAGACTTTGTCTTAGCAGTATATTTAAATCATATTTGATCACAAATTAATTTACTTGGAGAATTCAGTTGGCAGGCAAAACTCTTAATAGAATAGATATTTAAAATTGTAACGTTATAATCTGATTCGAGAGATGAGAATGTGCTCTCTACATTCTTTGCTCTTGGGGTTTAGAAACAAGGTGGTTTCTACTTGGTTTGTGCTTGGCTTCAGCAGAGCTAGATATTCCTTCTGGTACATGCTGCCCCTTAGTGTCCGGCTGCATGACTGCATCTGGAAGCTCTCTCATTCCCAGAATGTGCTGGAAATTGTGTAGAGACTCCTGGCCCTTCAGGGGCTTATCTGTGATGTAAGCCAGCCCCAGCCTCTGCCCTCCAGGAGCCTTTCCTAAACAAAGATAACATCAAAAGCCTTAATAGGACCCTGTCAGGCTAGGAACACAAATGTACAAGCGACACGAAATCCCCGGGTGGGCAGGGAACACACATCTGTTTATAGCACAGAAGGGTCGTCAGGTAGCACTTTACATGTTCTATTAATTCTTACAGTTTGATTTTTCTTTTCTTTTTTTTTAAGAATTTATTTATGTATTAGAGAAAGAGAGAGAGAGAGCACAAGCAGGGGGAGCTACAGGGAGAGGCAGAGGGAGAAGTAGGCTCCCCGCTGAGCAGGGAGCCCGATGTGGGGCTCGATCCCAGGACCCTGGGATCATGACCTGAGCTGAAGGCAGACGCTTAACGACTGAGCCACCCAGGCGCCCCTACAGTTTTACTTTTCATTTTCTGGCATGAGTCATAACCCTTAGGGCTAAAAGGGTTACAAAGGTGCAAAGAATGAGAGAAATGGAAATTTCAGATTCAGAAATTTTTATTCTGAAAGCAGTTTAAGGGGCGCCTGGGCAGCTCAGTCGGTTAAGCATCTGCCTTCGGCTCAGGTCATGGTCCCGGGGTCCTGGGATCGAGCCCCGCATCGGGCTCCCTGCTCAGTGCAGAGCCTGCTTCTCCCTCTCCCTCTGCCTCTCCCTCCCACTCGTGCTCTCTCTCTCACAAAAAACAAAACAAAAACGCACACACAAAATCAGTTTAAGGACCAGCCTGTGTGTTTACGTGTGTGAGCGGGCTGCCCTTCATGTTTTTCCTCCTTCAGAAAACAATTAGGATAAGGACAGAGGTCCCCTGGGGGCAGAGGTGCCCCAAGGAACTCCAAGGAGAGTGGTGACTACACACTTGTCCTCACCCTTGTGGTCCAAAAAAACAGCCTTAGGGGACTGGCCACACATTTCTGTCAGGAACGTCTGTCTCTGCTCCAGGCACTGCAGAAAGGAGACTTCCCTTCTCTCTCCCTTAAGTGATGTCTCCTACATCCCTGAGTTCACTGCTGAAAGAAAGGTATTTCCTCTTGCTCTCTACCTGAAGACTAAAGCTAAGAGTCCAAAAGAAGAGGAATTGTAGGGGGGCCTGACTGGCTCAGTCAGTGGAGCATGTGACTTGATCACGGGGTTGTGAGTTCGAGCCCCATGTTGGGTGTGGAGATTACTTTAAAATAAATCTTAAAAAGAAAGGGATGTCTGGATGGCTGTTGTTAAGCATTTACCTTCCCAGGACCCTGGGATCAAGCCCCGCATCAGGCTCCTTGCTAGGCGGGAAGCCTACTTCTCCCTCTCTCACTCCCCCTGCTTGTGTTCCCTCTCTTGATGTGTCTCTTTCTGCCAAATAAATAAATAAAATCTTAAAAAAAAAAAGTTTTAAAAAGAAAAAAAGGAATTGTAAAGGCAAGGGTTTGAATATTGATTTGCCTTTTACAAGTCAAACACCCGTTTCCGGGATGAAGTGAGAAGATTTTTGCAATTTGCTTCAAAATATTTCAGTAGCTGGAAGGTAGGTGGTATGGTGGGAAGTGGGTAGAGAAGACATTGAACCCTACTGGCCATGAGTCCATTTTAACTGCTGAAGCTGGGAGCTGGATACATGGCAGTTCTTTAGTCTACTTTTGTATTTTCTATATGTTTGAAACTTCCCTTAATAAAAAGTGTGTATACACACACACACACACAAATCCCCATCCCTGTCAGCATGTGAACAATACTGAAATTATTTCAGCAGAGGAGAAGGAACTTAATGGGTTGAACATATGGAGGATTTTTTTTTTTTTAAGATTTTATTTATTTGTCAGAGAGAGCACAAGCAGGGGGAGCGGCAGAGGGAGAGGGAGAAGCAGGCTCCCTGCTGAGCAAGGAGCCCGATGCAGGACTCAATCCCAGGACCCTGGGATTATGACCCAAGCCAAAGCAGAAGCTTAACCGACTGAGCCCCCCAGGCGTCCCCATATGGAGGATTATTGATAGAGAACCTGCCACTTGCTTTCTGTCACTCTGCACTCAGATGAAGAACAAAATGTTAAACATAGTAAAAGGAATAAGAACTTCCCCAATAATGAAGGCCATTATAACACTGAAATAAATTACTAGGAGAAGATAGCTAAGGAAATTCTTTCACTGAAAATAGAGATTGAAATAGTTCTTTACATGATGGCTAAGGAGTTAGAATATTAATGCTTATTGGTTGCCCAAATATATTCTTAAGCAAAAGGAGGTGGGTGAATCTTGATTTGAACCTTAGCCAGCCACACTGACTAGACTAGAAAAAAAGCAGGTAGAATAGAACGTGTTTGGACAAGTGGCATGCATATATTCCATAGGTCTGAACCTCAGCTCAGATAGCCATTAGCAAGTCCAACAATTACACTTCCATTGTTAGCTAAAACCACACCCATTCTCTGTAATGATGCTGAAACAAGGTTCCACTGGTTCCAAGGTTCCAGTCTTACCAAATGGCCCCCAAATATCTTTGTCTCCTGGTAATCACACCTTTGTGTTAGTCCCCTCCCACAGTGAACATCACTGATCTGTGTTACCAATATGATATGGTGTATGACTTATAAGACTAGGACAGGGGCGCCTGGGTGGCTCAATCGGTTAAGCGTCTCCCCCTTCGGCTCGTATCATGATCCCAGGGTCCTGGGGTTGAGCCCTGTGCTGGGCTTCCTGCTCAGCGGGGAGTCTGCTTCTCCCTCTCCCTCTGCCCCTCCCCCCACTCATATTTTCTCTCTCTCTCTCTCTGTATCTCTCAAATAAATAAATGAAATATTAAAAAAAAAAGACTAAAGGGGCGCTTGGGTGGCTCAGTCATTAGGCGTTTGCCTTTGGCTCGGGTCATGATCCCAGGGTCCTGGGATCGAGCCCCGCATCGGGCTGCCTGCTCCGCGGGAAGCCTGCTTCTCCCTCTCCCACTCCCCCTGCTTGTGTTCCCTCTCTCGCTGTGTCTCTCTCTGTCAAATAAATAAATAAAGTCTTAAAAAAAAAAAAGACTAGAGCATAAAAGACATTGTGGAGGGGCGCCTGGGTGGCTCAGTCAGTTAAGCGTCTGCCTTCGGCTCGGGTCCTGCTGGGATCAAGCCCCGCATGGTGCTCTCTGCTCAGCGAGGAGTCTGCTTCTCCCTCTGCCCCTCCCTGCCACTCGTGTGCACTCTCTCTCTCAAATAAATAAATGAAATCTTAAAAAAAAAAAAAAGACATTGTAGCTTCTGCTTTGCTTCCTCTTGGATCCCATGCTCTGGGAGAAATCAGTCACCACGTCATGAGGACACCCAATGAGCCCTATGGAGATCCATGTGGCAAAGATCAGAGGTCTCCAGCCAACAAGCAGCACCAACCTGCCAGGCATGTGACGAGGCTCCTTAGAAGGGGGTCCTCCAGCCAGAGTCAAGCCTTCACATGACTGCAGTATGACCTTCTGGGAAGCCCCAAGTCACAGCCAAAGCTACACAGCTCCCAAGTTCCTGTCATAGAAATTATATAAGACAATACATGTTGTTTTAAGCAAAATTTGGGGTCAATTGTTATGAAACAACAGACATCTACAATAGCTAATGGTGTTTTTTTACATGACTTTTCTACATGACTCCTCAGAAAAATGGTGCCATGTAAATAAATAGGTTCCTTCTATGAGAAGTTCTCAGGAATAAAAATGTGAGGAAATTCTCGTATGTGGTTTCAGAATGGACAAACATGCCAAGCTCTGACAGGAGAGGGCACTGTTTCCTATTTTCTACAGCACCTTTCTCCACAAAGCAGCAGTGAAAATTTAGGGGCAGTAACAATGGGTTCTTTGCAAGTGACCTCCTTGAACATCTTAACAGAGTTAATACAGGGCTTTAGAGAACACGTGCAGTTTAGCCAAAAATCACCTCAGATCACAAAGTAGTCTCCTCAGCGTCATCCGAGCAAAGTCGGCTTGATAAAACTTCTCTTGATCATGCCCCAAGTTCTTTGCTGTGCATTAGCACTGATGTCTCATTTGTCTGCTTTTGTGATACACAATGCTGAGCTCCAAACGCCTTCCACCAGCCCCTCCCCGCTTCCCACAGGGAAAAGCAGAGAGAGCAGTGCCCATCTCAGAGCCTTTAGGGCCAAAGGTCTCTCCGCCTTCCATTCCAGCCTCCTCCAATAAATGGCAACCCCCAGTTTTCTGCTTCTGAAACTGGATCTGCAGCGAGGCTCATTTCCCCCTCTACCCTCTTCCACACATGAGGTGAGAGTTCCTGGTATGGACACGACCCACCTACTGGCCACAATGGCAATGCTGCAGAGTCAAGGAGGGCAACGAACCATCTCCAGGCTTTGTGGCCACAGAGGGACTTCTCTCCTCCAGCCAGTTCTGCAGTGTGGTTTTGGCCATCATTCTTGGAAGATTCGCCTCCAACACTGTTTCTTTACAGCTCTCACCAGAATTTTGAGAGCCACTCATGTTTATTTCAACGAATTCCTTTTCTGCTTCAGCAGCTAGACGCAGCTTGCATTGCTTGCAGTAAAGAACCCTGAGTGATTTGCCCCATCCAAGACACTCTGCTGTAGAGGCGCCTGGCTGGGTCAGTCAGGAGAGCGCGTGCCTCTTTTTTTTTTTTTTTTTACAGATTTTATTTATTTATTTGAGAGAGAATGAGAGACAGAGAGCACGAGAGGGAGGAGGGTCCGAGGGAGAAGCAGACCCCCCGCCGAGCAGGGAGCCCGATGCGGGACTCGATCCCGGGACTCCAGGATCATGACCTGAGCCAAAGGCAGTCACTTAACCGACTGAGCCACCCAGGCGCCCGAGCACGTGCCTCTTGATCTTGGGGCTGAGTTCGGACCCCACATTGGGTGTAGACATTACTTAAAAAGTAAAAACAAACAAACGAAAGACAGACTTCTGATAAGTTGATCAAGTCTCCAGGGAGCCCTGCCCTCAGTCCAGAGAGCAGCAGACTCTCCACAAGAAATGGTCCTCACAGACTGGATTTGCCAGTTTCAGGTTAAGTTACAAACCTATGCAAATTTGCAGAGCCTCATGGTTGCATCTTTCTCGACCCCTAGATTCCCTGGAGTTTGGTGTTTGCCTCCATGTGACTAAGGCTCCTCACTTTTTTTTTTTTTTAAAGATTTTATTTATTTACTTGACAGAGAGAGACACAGTGAGAGAGGGAACACAAGCAGGGGGAGTGGGAGAGGGAGAAGCAGGCTTCCTGCCTAGCAGGGAGCCCGATGCGGGGCTCGATCCCAGGACCCTGAGATCACGACCTGAGCCGAAGGCAGACGCTTAACGACTGAGCCACCCAGGTGCCCCAAGGCTCCTCACTTTCAAGCAGAGCGGGATGGGGTCCTCGGTGTGAAGATCCTGCATCATTTGTTTTTCTTTTGGGCTTTAATACATATGCCTCCAAACGACCTGGATTCCAAGGAAGTTATTTGCTTATTTTCAGGACATGAACTCCTCCTTTTCACAGCAGCTCAGAAATAGACTGGTGGTGCTAAAATTGCTCAAATATCCTAATCTTAGTCCACTCTGAGTTCCCAAGTTCATATAATAATGATATATTCCTCCTACCTTGATTTGGCTCCCAATTATATGGACATGATATACTTTAATGTTTACTTGTCTTTAGCCGAAGCAAATTATTTGGTTACAATTGAATAATCTTTTAGATTTTTTAATATTCTATGTATCCACCAAGTCGAGACATTTCTCTTTAGAGTCTACAACCTTACCAAAATGTTTATTTCTTATGTATCATCCCTGTGAAGGAATGTGAGTTGAAGAACTCCCATACTTATAAACATAATTTATAGGTTTTTTTTTTAAGATTTTATTTATTTATTTGACAGAGAGAGACACAGCGAGAGAGGGAACACAAGCAGGGGGAGTGGGAGAGGGAGAAGCAGGCTTCCCGCCGAGCAGGGAGCCCGATGCGGGGCCCGATCCCAGGACCCTGAGATCACGACCTGAGCCGAAGGCAGACGCTCAACGACTGAGCCACCCAGGCGCCCCCATAATTTATAGTTTTGAAATAAAAGTTCAGAGACCACTTCTGAGGAATTTGTGTTTAGACTTCAGAATGATTAGCCCCCACCCTGCTTATTGTTGCCCTTGGATGGTAACACACTGGATCTCAGATGGATCAGCCATTTCCCCTCACCTTACTCTTGGCCTGATTTTCCCTGAGCCAGTCTGTGCCGTGACTTGACTGGTGAGAGAAGATGCAGAAGACTGAGATGGAATGGAGGACTCTCGGAAATCCCTTGAGTTTCACATACTCTGGAACTTAATTGTGATCGCCTCAAGAGAGAGGCCCCACCCTCTTTGTACCCATCAAAAGGTAACTGACAAATTGAAATTGGTCCTGGCAGTTGCATCTTTTAGCCAGCAAAATCTTTATGGCTTCAAATTCTGGAGAGATAAGAACTTCCTTCGAGCCCTTTTAAAAACTGGCTAAAGAAAATGGCAGGCAGGGGCGCCTGGGTGGCTCCGTCGTTGGGCGTCTGCCTTCGGCTCAGGTCATGATCCCAGGGTCCTGGGATCGAGCCCCGCATCGGGCTCCCTGCTCCGCGGCGAGTCTGCTTCTCCCTCTCCCACTCCCCCCTGCTTGTGTTCCCTCTCTTGCTGTGTCTCTGTCTGTCAAATAAATAAATAAAATCTTAAAAAAAAAAAAAAAAAGAAAAGAAAAGAAAATGGCAGGCAAATTTAACTAAAGATGTGCCTAGGAGCTCATGGACCTATATTTTATTATAAACAATTTTTATTTTTTCTAAAAACCTTGGTAAGAAAGCTCCTGCAGAAGAGTCTAGGTTTGATTATTAAAAACAAGAACGGCATGGAACAGGAAAATTTTATCTACAGGATCCATTTCAGACAGAGAATGAATATATGGAAGCACAGATTTCACTTGATATATGCAAGTCCTATGTGCATGGGTTGTATTTGACACTATTTCCCATTCCTGCCTTCCGAAAGCTTCTGTTCTTTTTGCCCCCATGATCTCTTACTATGCTGGTTTCCCTCCAACCTCTAACTCTTCTTCCTCCCTTTCCTTTCCTCTGCAGGAATCTTGCCTTCTAACGTCTGCCCTTTAAATGTGGGTATTCTCCATCGCTCTATGTGGTCAACGTAGGCAATTTTATCTACTGTGATCGTTTTGCCTTCAAACTATAAAATTCCAGTTCCCAAGTCTACTTCCTAAACCGTGCCCTGAGGGGCATCTGGGTGGATCAGTTGTTAAGCGTCTGCCTTCGGCTCAGGTCATGATCCCAGGGTCCTGGGATCAAGCTCCGCATCGGGCTCCCTGCTCGGCGGGAAGCCTGCTTCTCCCTCTCCCACTCCCCCTGCTTGTGTTCTGTCTCTGTCTCTCTGTCAAATAAATAAAATCTTAAAAAAAAAAAAAAAAAAACAACAACTCTGACCTGAGACCCCTGAGAATCCTATCAGTACTGTTTTACTTCCATTCACCTACAATACAGACCTACAACTTCTCATGACACGCCAGTATTTTGCATAGCCTAGCTATTTGCCTATTGTGGTGCCCAAATGAGGTATCATTCAATCGGATGGGGGACCCCAGATGTGAGGCAACCACTGGGTAGAAGCCGATGGCACAGGAGGTGAAGGAACTCACCTGAGGCGGAACAAAGGAGATAGAAGTTTATGGAATACGCCACGAGGGAGCTGCAGGCGGGACAGCTGAGCAGAGGCAGTGGGTGGGGGCTGTTCTTAAATGGGGAAGATGCGGAGGTATGGCGAGTATGGAATTTTTCCTTTTTTGGGAACTGTGCCTGGTTCTCAGTTGCCCATTGGTCAGTTAGGGCCTATGGCTATTTTGAGGTGGGGCGCCTGAGGGGCCTGGCACCTTCTACATTCCATCGCTCAACCCTGTTTGCCTAAAAGTTGTCCTCTACACCTATCCCTTTTTATACTTAAACCTCCAGGAGGAGAAATTAGGTTGTGAATTTTATTGCTCTTTCTTTGGACTTGAATTGGTTATAGGCTATCCTCATTAGAATGCATTTGTCAGCAAGTACTAGAATAAGGAATAAAGGTACTTAAAACTTAATAAGGACATTTGTTATCTCACACAATAAGGGTTGGTTGTTTCAGTATTTCAACAATGTCAGCAAGGACCCAAGATCTTCTGTCTGTCCTCTTCATCTTCCGTGTGTTGGCTCTCATCCCTGACTTGTCCCCTGGTCACAAAGTGGCTGTCTCAAGTCCAGGCGTTGTATCTTTGGATTAGCTATGGAGGATTATTTGGAGAAATCCATCCATGTCTCCAGACTTTCTAAATTTTCTAAAACTATCCCTGTATTCAGTCAACACAGTAGAGAAAGAAGTTTCTGAACTGTATCAGACTGGCCTCCCCAAAAACTGCTTAAGCAATTTGGTGTTTTGGGAAACTGTCACTTGACTATGTTGAGGGAAGCTGCTAGGATTAGTCTTAAAACAAGTCTAAGAGGGGGATGGCTGTTGTTTGAACATACCCTTCGCTCTCTATGAAAACTCTCAGGAGAGGGCGCCTGGGTGGCTCAGTCGTTAAGCGACTGCCTTCGGCTCAGGTCATGATCCCAGGGTCCTGGGATCGAGTCCCACATCGGGCTCCCTGCTCTGCAAGAAGCCTGCTTCTCCCTCTCCCACTCCCCCTGCTTGTGTTACTGCTCTCACTATCTCTCTCTCTGTCAAATAAATAATAAAAATAAAATCTGAAAGAAAGAAAGAAAGAAAGAAAGAAAGAAAGAAAGAAAGAAAGAAAGAAAGAAAGAAAGCAAGCAAGCTCTCAGGAGAAATTTCCATGCGGTCTTTGTGTTGAGAAGAGTCCTGATCTGCCTAAGCAATTATCTTATGGACATTAAATTGCCTGGCCGATAAGGTGTACTCTTTTTCTTTGGCTGTTAGAAGGACTAGAGTCAAATCTGGGGGCCCCAAGGCCAAACACATGACTTTACCACCTATATAAACTCAAATACCTAAGCAGGGGTTATGTTCGAACTGTTCAACAAGTACAACACAGGTACCAATCAGAATTGACAGCAGTTAAAAATATTGAGCATAGGTCTGCCTTGATGGCCAAGAAGCTAATGCAGACAGGCAAAAGAGAGAAAAAGTAAGAAATAAAAATCTTGACCTATTTTTGTTTTATTCACATTTGATAGAGATCTGAGTTCAGAGAAATAGTCCATGATGGTAAGTGGGAATGACACTCTGCCTCAGTGTTGGGGAGCAAAAGGGACTAGAGAGGACGCTGGTAAATTGGACAGGACAGGCCCTCTTAGGAATGGGGACTGCTCCTCATATTCAGATGATTGCTGCCAGACTAGAATATGGCTCAGAGCTCCCAGAACTTCCATTATTTTTAGAAAAAACCCCAGGAATCCTAATTTTTGAGAATGCCTGGATTTTAACTACAATTCAAAACAACAAACACACACACTGAACTGAAAATAAACAGACAGGGGCGCCTGGGTGGTTCAGTCGTTAAGCGTCTGCCTTCAGCTCAGGTCATGATCTCAGGGTCCTGGGATCGAGCCCCACATCGGGCTCCCTGCTCCATGGGAGGCCTGCTTCTCCCTCTCTCACTCCCCCTGCTTGTGTTCCCTCTCTCGCTGTGTCTCTCTCTGTCAAATAAATAAATAAAATCTTTAAAAAAAAAGAAAAGAAAAGAAACAGACAAAGCTGCAGGCCAATCCGAACGGTGGAGTTCAGCTGAACGCAGCCGACTGTGACTTCTGCTTTCTGTGGTGTATTTTGTATTAATCTTACTCCACCACCACCCCCATTTTACATTTCAGTCTTGTTTTTTCTTCTTCTCTTCTACTTAATTTCCAATTTCTTACTCTACTTTGTGTATTCTTATGTATCGCTTTAAATCCTACCTGGGGCAGAGCGGAGTATAAACAAACAGACTGCAGGACACCCTCAGCATCTCACCCCCCAAGTCACACCAGACTGTGTCATTTGCACTCTGTGGCATCCTAAGCCCTCTAGCCCATATGGGACCCTCCTTGATTTGCTGTCAACAGCAATACCCCCACTCACCGCACTGCATAAACCAGCCCTCCTAAAGCTCCTGCATGGCCTCAGGCTTTCCTGTTTCTCTGCACAGGAAGTAGATTAGAGGATAATAATAGGAGCTAACTTTAATTAACACATACTCTGACCAAGCACCCTTCTAGGCAGTTTAAATGAACTCACTTCATCCTCACAAATCTTTTTTTTTTTTTAAAGTAAGCTCTACCCCTACATGGGGCTCAAACTCATGACCCGAGATCAGGAGTCCCCCCCTCCACCAACTGAGCCAGTCAGGTGCCCCATCATCCTCAAAAATCTTAAGAATAATTGGCCCTGGGTAGCACTGACCCTCAAAAAGTTGAAAACAGAGCTACCGTACAACCCAGCAATTGCACTACTGGGTATTTACCCCAAAGATACAAATGTAGGGATCCGAAGGGGTACATGCACCCCAATGTTTATAGCAGCAATGTCCACAATAGCCAAACTATGAAAAGAACCAAGATGTCCATCAACAGATGAATGGATAAAGAAGATGTGGTACGGGCGCCTGGGTGGCTCAGTCGTTAAGCATCTGCCTTCGGCTCAGGTCATGATCCCAGGGTCCTGGGATCGAGCCCCGCATCGGGCTCCCTGCTCCACGGGAAGCCTGCTTCTCCCGCTCCCACTCCCCCTGCTTGTGTTCCTGCTCTCGCTATGTCTCTCTCTGTCAAATAAATAAATAAAATCTTAAAAAAAAAAAAAAAAAAAGATGTGGTAGTTATATACAATGGAATATTATGCAGCCATCAAAAGGAATGAAATCTTGTCATTTGCAACGACGTGGATAGAACTGGAGGGTGTTATGCTGAGTGAAATAAGTCAATCAGAGAAGGACAAGTATCATATGATCTCACTGTTATGAGGAATTCTTAATCTCAGGAAACAAACTGAGGGTTGCTGGGGTGGTGGGGGGTGGGAGGGATGGGGTAGCTGGGTGATAGACATTGGGGAGGGTATGTGCTATGGTGAGCGCTGTGAATTGTGTAAGTGATGAATCACAGACCTGTACCTCTGAAACAAATATATGTTAATTTAAAAAAAAGAAGAAGAAGATAGCAGGAAGGGAAAAATGAAGGGGGGGAAATCGGAGCGGGAGACGAACCATGAGAGACTGTGGACTCTGAGAAACAAACAGGGTTCGGGGCGGGGATGGGTTAGCCTGGTGATGGGTATTAAAGAGGGCACGTATTGAATGGACGCAAACAATGAATCATGGAACACTACAAAAAAAAAAGTTGGCCCTGGTTTACAGCTCTTTAAGCTAAGGCACCGAGCGGTTACTGCAGGGTGAAGTGAGGATTTGAACCCAGGGCATCTGGCTCCAGAAGTACTTCATCTTCACCACAAGGAGGCGGGCGCAGGGTTGGAGGAAATCTATCTCAAGCTGTTTCTTGAGGGACTCAGCGCCTTCCTTGTTCTAAGTCATAAATTACAGCAATTCCTGCTTTCCTTTGTCATAAGGAACATGCCTGCCACGCCCTGAGTCTGGACTTTCGCAGCCACAGAGGCTTCCTCAGACCTGTGTGATTCCCAGCCCAGGTTCCTCAGTGCCCCAGCGCTGGGAAGGAAGACAGATCCAAACTCCACCCCCTGAAATTTAGATAAGAGCATTCTCCTTACCTCATCTCCCCAGAGGCAACTGGAAGGTCAAAAGGGGGAAAAAAAAGGGGGAAGATTCTTGTTTCTAAATCTAGTAGTTGGAGTTTGAGGGAGGAGGGCTTGGGGCGACAGAGAGTAGGGGTTAGGGAGCACAAACAGGGGCAGAAGGCAGTTGCCATGGGGCAGCCTCTCTAAAAGGTGCCCTTACCTTGGCCACAAAAGAAACACACACAGCCAGCCCATGAGCAGCCTGATGGAGGCTCAGAGCCCTGGGGTTCTGATAGGCCCCTTGGCCTGCGGTTAGCTTCCTTCTGGCTCCTGCTTGACTCTCCCCTCACCGTGAAAACTTCAGGGTTTCCTGTTCCTGTCCAGGCTGAAGGATCCAGAAGTACCTTCAAGGTATAGCCTGGGCTCCCTAGACCTGCTCACGAGATTTAATTTAATCTCACGTCTTCCCAGACATGTCATGTCATGTGCTGTCATGTCTTCCCAGATGCCAGCTTCATTCCAAGCCCAAGACCCAGGAGCTGTGTGTGCCCCTCCTCAGAGCGGCCAGAGCTGGGAATGCACAGACCCTGGCCCAGAGAACCACTACCCAAAAGAAGGCAGAGGGGCAGACACAGCTCAGGAAATGTCCAAGACACACAACACTGTCTTGAAGGAAAGAACTCCATCATAGGTTCTGAAGACTGGAACATTTCTCTTTCTGAAATAATTATTCTATCCCATCTGAAAACGAACATTAAGAGGATCTACCCTGGGCGCCTGGGTGGCTCAGTCGTTAAGCGTCTGCCTTCGGCTCAGGTCATGATCCCAGAGTCCTGGGATCGAGCCCCACATCGGGCTCCCTGCTCGGCGGGAAGCCTGCTTCTCCCTCTCCCGCTCCCCCTGCTTGTGTTCCCTCTCTCGCTGTGTCTCTCTGTGAAATAAATAAATAAATAAAATCTTTAAAAAAAAAAAAGAGGATCTACCCTGTGTCAGGCAGGGGACAATGAATGAATGAGTTGTGTCAAGTAGGTCATTTAAAAATGACACAAAAAGGTATACCCGTGATTTATCACATGCTCTGACCAAGGTATACAAGCATCCCTCTACACGTGCTGACATGCACGCTCAGGATCTTGCCTTGAATAAGCAACCAAACTCAACAGCCCTGACACCGTGAGCTACTCTGGCAGCTACTAGGGAGGCCCAAGCTATGGCTGTGGCTGAGGAGGCTACAGACCTAACCGCTGCCCCCACAGTGCTATGGAGGGTATGGATTCTCTGCCTTCTACTGAAATTCTGCCTCAAGACCCCAGCATCCGAGGCCATAAAAGGATTACCCAAATCTGACTACAATAATCAAACCAAACAAGATCATTCGGCACCAGGCCAAGATCAAAAGCATTTAGCATCTAAGATTTTAGGAATATTTATCACTTCATAATGGTCTCTTTCATGTCTCCTGGTTTCCTTTATTTGTGCTTTTATAACTGTGACATTTCTCTATTCCTTTTGCAATAAATTATCTTAAGTTAAAACAGCAAAAAAGGGGGTGCCTGGGTGGTTCAGTCGTTAAGCGTCTGCCTTCGGCTCAGGTCATGATCCCAGGGTCCTGGGATCGAGCCCCGTGTCGGGCTCCCTGCTCCGCGGGAAGCCTGCTTCTTCCTCTCCCTCTGCCCCTGCTTGTGTTCCCTCCCTCGCTGTGTCTGTCAAATAAATAAATAAAATCTTAAAAAAAAAAAAAGGCAAAAAAGGAAAGAAGAGAGGGAGGAGGGAAGAAAGGGGAAAGGGAGGGAGGAAGGGAAAGTTAAGAGTATGCAAACTGTAGAATTAAAGAATGATGGGCATTCTAGGGAGATCAGAACGAATGTGTAGGAGCAAAAGGCACATGTGAAATGTCCACACTGCCATTTAATGATAAATCCTGTCAGAGTGGAATTCTCAGGCACAGCCAGCCAGATCCAGATGGTGGCTGGGCCAGTGGGGGCGAGGGGTCCCCATTCTCTGTTTTTCCCTGTCCTTAGAAGCATATTAACATCACCATGAGGCAGCAAACCCGTAAGAATTTTACTATTCTTAGCTGCTTCCTGTAAGTGCAAAATGAACAGATGTATAATCAGAGTTCTTGGTCAACAGAGCCTTTTAATCCTGTGGCATGCTTTTTGTATTGTCAATGGAGGGCAATTAGCAAAATCCAGTGTGGAAAAAACTACAAACAACCTGTTTTCCTCAACAAATACATTGCAAGGGGAAAAAAGATAAATTAAGAGACTTAAAAAAGACATTAATCAGTTGCAATGTGAGCTTTATTTGGATTGTGATTTTTAAAAAAACTAAAAGAAGAAACCAATTAGAATATTTGAGACAAGTGGAAATTTGAACACTGACAGGATACCTGATATTAAGAAATTGCCTTTTGTAAGGCATGATTTCTAAATTCCCTATCTTTTAGAGTACTGAAACATTTACAAGTGAAATAAAACGATTTCCAGGATTGGCTTCAGAATAAATGAGATGAGGAGGTGAATGGAGTAGAATTTAACAATAGTTAATGGTCGTTAGGACTGAATGATGGATACATGGAGATTCCTCACACAATATACCATCTGCGAGGGTACAAAATCCTCCATAATTAAGTTTTTAAAAAGAAAAAAGAATTCTAGTTTTAATTAACAGAAACATTATTGAATAAATACCATTTTCCTCCTGGCCCTGCAATTTTTTTTTAAAACTACAAAGTCTGATAGAGCAGTTATATTTTTAACAAAGTCTCCCATCTACAAAAACCTTTGGAGTGAAAACCTGTCTGTCAACAGTAAGAACTAGACGCAGCCCCCTCCAGGTGCCAAGTGGCTTCTGAAAGAACTCCGAACACAAGGCTTGGCTACGACTGCTTGCTTACTCCGGATTAAGTAATTAAGTCTACCCAGTGCTACACAGAAGCTATAATTAAACCCTTTTGTGTACTGAAGTCATTCACCCCAGGCTACATGGTAAAACTAGGGTGAGGAACGGGGAACTGAGCCAAGACGCAGCAATGTTGAGAATTAATCCTTCATCCGCAGGTGAGCTGCCCAGGGCCCAGGGCTCAAACTCCAAACTCCGAGGCCTCAGCTGTGGTGACTAAAGCCATGCTCTCACATTCTCCATAAAAGAACGATAGAAAACTTCCTAGAATAAATGGCGTTCCAAACAGTTTTCTGCAGCCCACCCACAAAAGCAATTTAGATTTCCTCTCAGAGTTAGTACAAGAGAAATGGGACCAAATTTCCCCCAGACCAGAACCTTTCAAATGTCACTGCTTTACTGGTGAGGAGCTGGAGAAAAACATAACGTAAATAAAGGAGGAAAGACACAGCTTCATTTCTCCCAAGATGTTCAGACGGGCAGATCAGATCGTGAAAACTGTGTTTACAGCAGGATGGGTAAACAGACACGCCCACACTGTTGACAAGTATAAATTGACGCAACATCTCCAGAGGATAATTTATCGTGATCAAAATTAGATACCCTTTGACCACGAAATTCTATTTCAAAAAAAAGTTCTATTTCTAGGAATACAGTATATTCAGAGACACTCCACCCTCAACAGTTCCTGCTCTCCTAAATCACACTCATTAGCATATTCTAACGATAACAGAATCTCTCTCATTGCTTGTCCTGTCCCACAATCCTCTGCTCCCTTTCGCAATTAAACTTGCTATACTGGATCGTCTGTCATTGTCCACTTCCTTACTTCTCATTCTTTCTTGAACACACCCACTGTGGCTTCCTAGTCCCACCATGTGACTGAGCCTGCTGATCCTGTCAAGGTCATCAGTGTTCTCCATGCAATAAGACGCACTGGGTCACTTCTCTGTTCTTATCTTTTATTCCACATGGTTGACCACTCTCTCCTGTACATCCTCGGCTTCCCTTCTTTGGACTTTCTTCCTGCCCCAGCGGCCAGTCCTTTTCACTCTCTTTAACTGGTTCTTTTTCTGCTCAAAAGGTAAGTGCCAGGGTGCCTGGCTGGCTCAGTCAGTAGAGCATGAGACTCTTGATCTTGAGGTTGTGAGTTCAAAGCTCCATGTTGGGTGTAGAAATTACTTAAAAATAAAATCTTTTTTAGGGGCGCCTGGGTGGCTCAGTTGTTAAGCATCTGCCTTCGGCTCAGGTCATGATCCCAGAGTCCTAGGATCGAGCCCCACGTCGGGCTCCCTGCCCCGCGGGAAGCCTGCTTCTCCCTCTCCCACTCCCCCTGCTTGTGTTCCCTCTCTTGCTGTGTCTCTCTGTCAAATAAATAAAATCTTTAAATATAAATAAAATAAAATCTTTTTTTAAAAGGTGCAGCGGCCCTTTTTGCCCACTGGTTCTGTCCCCATACTTTAATAAAATCACCTTTTTGCACACGCGCGCGCACACACACACACACACACATCTTACCAAAAAAAAAAAAGTTAAGTGCTAAAGTCCTCTGACTTAGGCCCACTTCTCTATATTCTCTCCCCTAGGGCATCTTGCCAAGTCCTTTGCTTTAAAAATGCTAGTGGGGTGGCTGGCTGGCTTAATTGGCAGAGTGTGTGACTCCTGATCTTAGGGTCGTGGGTTCGAGCCCCACTTTGGGAGTAGAGCTTACTTTAAATAAATAAAGGAAAGAAAAAATAAAAATGCTAATGACATAGCAAAGACTCAAACCTTTATCTCCAGCTCTGATGAAAAGAAAAAAAATCCAGACTCAGATATCCAAATGTCCTACTCAACAGTTCTAGATGGATGTGTTTGGTTTTTTTAAAAAAGATTTTTTTGGGGCGCCTGGGTGGCTCAGTCGTTAAGCGTCTGCCTTCGGCTCAGGTCATGATTCCAGGTCCTGGGATCGAGCCCGCATCAGGCTCCCTGCTCCGCGGGAAGTCTGCTTCTCCCTCTCCCACTCCCCCTGCTTGTGTTCCCTCTCTCGCTGTGTCGCTCTCTCTGTCAAATGAATAAATAAAATCTTTAAAAAATAAAATAAAAAAATAAAAAATAAAAAAGATTTTATTTATTCATTTGACAGAGAGAGAGCGCGACAGAGGGAACACAAGCAGGGGGAGTAGAAGAGGGAGACCAGGGCGCCTGGGTGGTTCAGTTGGTTAAGCGACTGCCTTCTGCTCAGGTCATGATCCCAGGGTCCTGGGATCAAGGCCCACATCGGGTTCCCGGCTCATCAGGAAGCCTGCTTCTCCCTCTCCCACTCCCCCTGCTTGTGTTCCTGCTCTCGCTGTCTCTGTCTCTGTCAAATAAATAAATAAAAATCTTTAAAAGAAAAAAAAAAGAAGAGGGAGACCGATGCAGGGCTCGATCCCAGACCTCAGGATCATGACCTGAGCAGAAGGGAGACGCTTAACGACTGAGCCACCCAGGTGTCCCTAGATGGATGTGTTAACAGGTATCTCAAACTCAAGATGCCCATGGCCGGGGTTCCTGAGTGGCTCAGTGGGTTAAGCATCTGCCTTGGGCTCAGGTCATGATCTCAGGGTCCTGGGATCGAGGCCCGCATCAGGCTCCCTGCTCAGGGGGGAGTATTCTTCTCCCTCTCCCTCTGCCTCTGGCCCTTCCCCCTCTCATGTTCTCTTGCACCCTCTCAAATAAATAAATAAAAATCTTTAAAAAAAAAAAAAAAGAGAGAGAGAGAGAAAAGATGCCACGGCCAAAATAGTACTCTTGACTTTCAACACCCAAACCTGCTTACTCCTAATTATTTCACCGTCATCCATCAAGAAAAAAATCTAGGCATGCTCTTCAGTTCCTCAATTCTTCTTTCCTCACATCTGTCAACTTTTCATCTAAAACAGTCCAAATTAGGGTGCCTGGGTGGCTCAGTTGGTTAAGCGACTGCCTTCGGCTCAGGTCATGATCCTGGAGTCCCACATCGGGCTCCTTGCTCAGCGAGGAGTCTGCTTCTCCCTCTGACCCTCCCCCGCTCATGCTCTCTCTCTCTCTCATTCTCTCTCTCTCTCAAATAAATAAATAAAATCTTTAAAAAATAAATAAATAAAGCAGTCCAAATTAAGTTCCCTTCTCTCCATCTCTTATCTTCACCCTAACTCAAGCCAACATCATCTCTTGCTTGGATTGCTGGAATTGCCTCCTGTTCTTGCTTCCCCTCTTGCCCTTCTTTGATCCATATTCTATAGTAACTTTTCAAATTACCAGTAAAACAACCCTATGGGCCCCACCCTGAATGAAAGTCAAACGCCTTACTCCCTTACAAACCTTTTCAATTATCTAGCACCTGACTCACTCCAATCTACTTGATCACATTCTCTTCCCTTCACCCAGTCGCATAAAGCCCTTGCTTGGGATCCTCTCATGGCTGGCTCTTTCTTGTCCTTATGCTGCAACTTAAGTTTCACCCCCTTAGAAACTGTCCCTGACCTAATAAAAATTCTCTTAGCATTTACCCTTAGAATTTACTAATATTAGGTATTTTTCTTAATTTCAAACTCTAATTATTAAGTACATTCCACAAGAACAGGGTTCTTATCTATTTTGCTCTCCACAATATCCTTCACTGCCATGAACATGACTTGGCAGAGAGTGCACGGCAGAAGACTAGTGAATGAACGAGTATTCGAAAATATAGAAAGATACTCAAAGACTGCTTGCATAGCAATTTAAGTATAGCAAAAAACTGGGAACTATCTAAAAACTAGAGGATTCCTTACAGTATATGTATACAATGGATACCACTACTTAAAATTATGAGGGCAGGGGCTCCTGGTAGGCTCAGTCGGCAGATCATTCGACTTGATCTCAGGGTCATGAGTTCAAACCCCATGCTGGGCATGGAGACTACTTAAAACAAACAAAACCAAACAAAAAACCCCACTAAAATAATGAGGTCAATCTATAAATGTGGATATGGAAATAATGTCCAGATGTGTTTATACACACAGTGTGGTAGCCAGCCTCCAGGATGGCTCCCAGTGGTCCTTGCCTCCTGGTAATTATGCTTTTATGTAGTCACTTTCTGTATTGAATTGGAGCTAGTCTGTGACAGAGTTTGCTGGAGATGGTGGTGTGTGGTTTCTGAGGCTGATTTCTTAAAGACATTGTAGCTTCCCACTTGTCTGGGAGCACTCGTTTGCGGGGAAGCCAATCTTCATGTTATATGGTCACTCAAGCAGATGTGTGGGCAGGTGCACATGGAGAGGAACGGAGGCTTCCCGCCAACAGCCAGCATCAACTTGTGAGCTCTGTGAGGGAACCGCACTAGAAGCAGAGTCTCTAGCCCCAGTTAAGCCTTCTGATGATGATGACGGCCTCATGAGAGTCCAAGCCAGATTCTTCTGGATAAACTACTCCTGAATTCATAACCCACAGAAACTGTGCATATTTAGTAAGTTTTTATTGTTGTTTTAAGCCTCTAAGTTTTTGGATAAGTTATTGTATATATACATATATAATATATATATTTATACTATATACATATACTATATAGTATAGCTATATATATATAGTATAACTCCTCTTTTACTTAAAAAAGCATATTGGTACACATGCTCATACATGCCCAGAAAATACCTCAAAGGGCACACTAAGGGAGTAACTGGGTTCTGATAAAGTGGGTAGGGAGGGAATATGTGCTATATCCTTTTATATTCTCAAATTTACTTACTAGACCACTTATTACTTTTACAATTTTTAGAAGTTTATTTTTTAAAATGTTTAAGCAAGGAGCGCCTGGGTGGCTCAGTTGGTTAAGCGTCTGACTCTTGGTTTCGGCTCAGATCATGATCTTACAGCTGTGGGATCGAGCCCCACGTTGGGCTCTATGCTTGGTATGCAGTCTACTTCAGATTCTTTCTCCCTCTCCCTTAGCCCCTCCCCGCTCATGCTCTCTCTCTCAAATAAATAAAATCTTAAAAAGAAAATATTTAAGGGGCGCCTGGGTGGCTCAGTCGTTAAGCGGCTGCCTTTGGCTCCGGTCATGATCCCAGGGTCCTGGGATCAAGCCCCGCATCGGGCTCCCTGCTCAGCGGGAAGCCTGCTTCTCCCTCTCCCTCTCCCCCTGCTTGTGTTCCCTCTCTCTCTCGACTTGTCTCCCTCTGTCAAATAAATAAATAAATCTTAAAAAAAAAAATTTAAGCAAAACAGTGTTCAGAGGGATAAACCATAATGATGGCCTTTCCCAAGCCTTCTTGTCCTTCATGTTTTCCTTGACTTTCTCCTACTCTCAAGATCTAACTTTGGAATAGGCTGATATTCTCTAAAGGCTTTCCAGTAGCCAAATACTGGAGAACTGGTTTTGTCTTTAATATCAGTGCATTTCATTGGGAACACTGACCCCATGACTACTGCTAGTGCTGGAACCCTGATCTGATTATTTTCACTGAACACTGTTCATAGCACTTACATTGCTGCTGGGTGCTGGCAGCTCGCCAGGAGTTTGCCACGGAGCCTGCAGGCTGGGGCAGTGGCTTCTGCAGAAGGGGATGGCCCGTGATTTCAGCTGAGCCTAATTTCTCACTAATAAAGACAGAGCCTGGGAAATATTCTACTGAATGACTGACCGGTAGAGGTAAGAGCAGCTCACACCCAAGCCAGCTCAGACTCTCCTTCAACAAAGACAAGGTGTGGTGCGAGGGACTCCTATCACTTCCATTTAGATCGAACAACCATCTCAGTGAAGTTCCTAGGCTTAAAAAAATGTGGGACTTGATCTGTGTTTGTTTTCTTCAGAACTGGGGGTGGATGACACATGCCTCTGACCTAGTAGAATCAGAGACTTCTCCTGTGAAGACAACATCCAAACTCTGCAGCACAGAAACAGAATTTTAATCAGTGAGACGGGGGGTGGGGAGCAGTGACAAATTTTACCTTTGATTCTGTAACATAGTTCAATCCTCCCAAGGGCCTCCAGTGAGTTCAAGTTCCAAGAAGAAAGCTGTAATCACTCAACTATGCATATGATGAGATTACAGCCGCAGGATTTATGAACTCTTGGCAACCAGGAAATTAGTCTGAAACTGCTGCTACAAACAACAAAAGTGACACCCAGGTAATATGCACAAAACAACTCCAAACCAGGCAGTTTAGCATTAGTGCGGGCACAAATCCACATTCGCTTTCAAATTAAGAAGGCCCTCTTAATTCGAGTGGAGCCAGCAGAGTGCAAAATATTCAAATCTGCAGATCGCTTTAAAAATTTGGACCCCACTGGTCCCTGGGTGAGCCAGTCAGTTAAGAGTCCAGCTCTTGGTTTCAACTCACAGGCTGTGGGATGGAGTTCCGTGCTCAGCAGGGAGTCTGCTTGAGATTGCTTTCTCCCGCCCCCTCTGCCCCTCCCCCTGCTTGCTCACATGCACGGGCACGCTCTCGCTCAAATAAATAGATAAATCTTAAAAAAAGTTTGATGAAAAATGAACCAACATCAACAACAACAATCCTCTTCCTTAGGGAACTAAATAATGATCATCCATACATGGAATACTACCTAGTCATTAAAAATAATGAGGAAGAGGGCGCCTGGATGGCTCAGTTGGTTAAGCGACTGCCTTCGGCTCAGGTCATGATCCTGGAATCCCGGGATCGAGTTCCACATCAGGCTCCCTGCTCGGCGGGGAGTCTGCTTCTCCCTCTAACCTTCCCCCCTCTCATGTGCTCTCTCTCTCTCAAATAAATGAATAAATTAAAAAAAAAATAATGAGGAAGAGGAGCCTACATGGCTCAGTTGGTTAAGCATCCAACTCTTGATTTCGGCTCAGGTCATGATCTCGGTCGGTGGTGAGACTGAGCCAAGGGTGGGGCCCTGCACTCAGTGAGAGTCTGCTTAAGATCCTCTCTCTCCCTCTCCTTCTGCCCCCCCCTTGTGTATGCTCTCTAAAATAAATAAAATCTTTAAAAAAACATTTTAAAAATAACTAGGAAGATCCATATTAATGGATTTATAAGTTAACATGCGTGCACATGTATATATTCACGTATTTAAGATATCTATTATATAATATTTAAGATCTATAATCATTAATATATTTAATATATAATATACATATGCATTTTATAGATCAGTTATTATAATAATTTTTTTTTTTTTAAGATTTTGTTTATTTATTTGACAGAGAGAGATAGCGAGAGCAGGAACAGAAGCAGGGGGAGTGGGAGAGGGAGAAGCAGGCTTCCCGTGGAGCAGGGAGTCCGATGCGGGACTCGATCCCAGGACCCTGGGACCATGACCTGAGCCGAAGGCAGACGCTTAACGACTGAGCCACCCAGGTGCCCCTAGATCAGTTATTATAAAAATTTGTTTCCTTTGGGAGAAGAGAATGGGCAGAGGTAGGAAAGAAAATTTTCATATGTTCTTGTTCAGTTTAATATACCAGCATGTATTATAAAAATGATTAACAAAAGAAATGGCAAATACCCAAATAAGTTTTTCCACTGGATCAGTCCATACACCACCTGCAGGGCCCCTGTGAGCCATCTGCTTCTGCTTCCTTTTCTTCTGTGCCCACCATCTTTTGCTTTCTTACCTGGAAAATGAAGACAACCTAAGCCTGCTATGAGACTCAAAGCAGAGCCTGCAGGGAAGGCAAGGTATAAACAGGAACTGGAGGGGAAAGGGGGCGCAGCAGAAATGAAATCCCATTAGCAGTGTAACAGTCTCAGTGCTAAGTGATATTTATGAGTGCATATGTGTGCTGAACATTTAATCCTCATAACTCCGTAAGGAAAATATCATTTTCCTCATTTCACAAATGAGAAACTAAGGCACAGGGAAGGATCTTCCCTTAGCTCACAAAACGAGGTATGATGGGGTCAGAAGTCAGCCCTGCCTGCCAGCTCAGGAGCTGCCCTCTTAGCCACGAGGCTATGCTGCATCAATGCAAATTAAAACAGTAAGATTCTGTTTCTAGTCAGATTAGCAAAATTCCAAAAGACTGATAGATCAAATGTGGAGGAGCATATCAGGAAACAGGTACAGATGTACTATTTTGGTTGAAATATAAACTACTGAAGGCAATTTGGCAAGAATTACCAAAATTTTAAATGGTCATCTGACTTTTGACCTGGTCATTCTACTTCCAGGAACTTATCCTATAGAAATACTCACAAAGATGTCTACACAGATGTCCAATGCAGCACCATTTTAATAACAACAACAACAACAACAACAACAAAAAGAGACTTCAGGAGACATCGCTAGGGAAACAACTAACTACATCACAATATACCCCCAAATTCAAGTCTGTATCCATTAAAAATGGAGGTCAACCGAAAGACACAGAATGGAACAAATTCTAAACCGTTAAGTGAAAACAACTGTCCTCAAGCAGTATGTACTGCGTGGCCTTATTTATCTAAGAACTATGGTGTGAGCATCACATCATTTCTTTTTATAGGAGTGATGCTGGAGCTATCCTTTCCCCACACCCTCCCTCAAAAAACCCACAAAACACACAACTCAAAAATAAGTTGTAAAAAAAGGGGGGGGTCATGTGTTATTTGTAAATCAGTCATTACAATAAAATTATTTCAAAAAAAATCACAAATACAAGTTATATAAATTCACTTTGGAATAAGTACCCTCTAAATATCTTATATATCACATCTCTTTAGCATTCTTTTCCAAACAGATGTGTTCAAATCCAGCGAAGGCATTACAATTTCGTATTTGTAGCAAGTGAAAAAAACTGCCAAAAAATAATCCAACTATAATTTTTGAAAAATACTAAGTGGTAAATGCCCCTCTTACTTTGAAACCATCTATAACTCAGACTACCTAGGATTCTGAGTCAGTATAGTTACATGAACTTTGTGTTTCCACATTTAAAATCTTCAATGTATTTTCCTTGTAGCGATAAGGATATATACAAAAGCTCAAAGGGCTGATAAATAACTGAGAGTCCTAATGAGACAACAAACAGATCTCATTACAAGCTATACATGAAAGGGACACAAAGCAGTTTGCTTCTCCCTTGGCACCCAGACCAGTGGTTCTCAAACCGGGGTGTGCATGAGCATCTGCAGCAGAGGCTTGTTAAAATGCAGTTTCCTGACTCAGACCCTGAGTTCTCTCATTCCTGAGTCTCTCGAACCTGCATTTTTAAACAAGTTCCACAAGGAGGTGATAGGAGAACCCCACTAACATTCTAAGTCCACGGTCCAATGCTAACCAGCTGCCCCTGGTTGGAATGGAAGCGACTCTGACTCTGCGTAGCTTCTTCACCTCGTTACTTTCCTCATCTGTACAGTCAGTCCATTGGTCTGATCATCTCTGAGGACACTAAAGCTCTAACAGGGCTGTAAGTTCCAGCCAAGAGCTTGTACAAGTCACTGAGCTTCTGATTTTTTACCGCCTTCTGAAAAGTTTGCTTCTGTTAGTTCCATTTCCGGGAGCACCTGAGTAGCGGAATTCTAAAACTGACATCTCTTAACTTGGGGGACTTTCCTCATGCAAACAGGGAAGCTTCCAGCAATCCTGAGAGGTGCTCCATATACATGGCATGTGGTGAGACCCACTTGGTCAGGGGACAACAGAAACATACCCATAACATTAAGCAGGCTCCAAATCCTCCTGTAAAACAACCAACGGAGGGCCCGAAAAACTCAGTAAGAGGTTTTAACACTGGTTGAACTGGAAGAGTAAGAGCTGGATTTCCCGGAGGACTTCTTTGAGGCGAAGGATATTTGCATCTGCCGTACGGTACGTACACTTCGTACGGTACGTACACTTCGACAAAGGAGAGCATTCTTCGCGTGATCCCTGAAGTCTTGTGAAACAAAGTAATAGACGAAGGGGTCGATGCAGCTGTTGAGGGTAGAGAGGCAGAGGGCTACAATGTACAGGGCGTAGAGGTGGCTCTGGCTCCTGGTTTTAATCAGGAAATAATGCACCACAAGCAGAAGGTTACTAGGAGTGAAGCAGATCAGGTGCATGGCCAGGACAGTGACAATGAGTTTGATGGCTCTCTGCCTCTTCTTTTCCGAGTTTTCATCCATAGCAGAAGATTGGAGTGTTCTGATCATTAGCACATAGGCAGAGGCCGTGAGCAAGGCTGGGAACAGAAAGACTCCAATGGCCAGGGAGAGGAAATAATTGAACATGTCCCCTACCAACACCTCCTCAGGCAAAACATCATGGCACGTTGTGATGTTAAGAGCTGGAATGTACACAGTCTGCTTCATGACGTACAAGGGGATGGTAACCAGCAGAATCAGCACCCATATCCCCAGCGAGACCCCAAAGGCAATGTTTGCCTTCTTCCTGGGGTGCACCAAGGGATTCATGATGACCCAGTACCTCTGCACACTGAGGCAGGTCATGAAGAGAATGGAACAGTACATGTTGCCATAGAAAAAGCCAATGAGTACTTTGCAAAGAGCTTCCCCATAAATCCAGTTGTTGCCATGTATGTGATAAGCAATCTTCAAAGGGAACCAGATCACAGAGAGGAGGTCTGCCAAGGCTAGACTGGCCATGTAAATCACAGCAGGGTGCTTCTTCTTTGTTCGGAAAAGAAAGACCCACAGAGCCATGCCATTACTTGGCAAACCAATCACAAATACAATTGTGTAGACAATTGGGAGAAAGACGGTAGTCAGTTTTCCAGTGAGAACGGAGGCAGAAAACTCATCCACAGAAAAGCCTGGCTTCACGGTAACTCCTTTCCCAGTGATATGAGACGAGCTATCAACCTTACCAATGAGACTTCTTCCTTTAGAGGTTCTATTGGTTCCTAAACAAAAAAGGCAAGGCAGACAAGGGTCATTACAGAGATCAATCTTTCAGCGGTTATTGTTTAAATAAAAGTACTTTAGGGGCTCCTGGGTGGCTCAGTTGGTTAGGTGTCCAACTCTTGGTTTCAGCTGAAGTCATATCTCAGGGTCGTGAGATGGAGCCCTACCTTGCTCCATGCTCAGTGTGGAGTCGGCTTGAGATTCTCTCCCTCTCCTCCCCCCTCTTCCAAGCTTTCATGTGCTCTCCCTCTCTCTCAAGTAAATAAAGAAATAAAATCTTTAAATAAAAGTACTTTAGACAAAGACAAAAGGAGTATACAAAAGGCTTACAAGTGCTTTCTTTGGGTGATGGGATTATTGGGTTTTGTTTGTATCTTTGTTTTTTACAATGGTTTTTTTTTTTATCGGAAGGTTGTGGGGTACATGTGAAATACAAAATTGATTTCTAGGACTCAAAAAAACTGACAGTATTTAAATTTATTTTTACACATGACCCACAGTTATTTGTTCCTAACTATTCCAATGACGGCCACCTCTCTCACTCTGGCTGTCAGACAGCATCCAGCCTGGCCTACCTGTCATTCCCTCTCCCAAAGTCTGACACAGGGAGATCCCCAGCAGCACAAGGGACGTTCCCTCTGCACCCATGAGGACACTGCAGGCCACGGGCAGGGACTGCCCTGCTGCTGCGTGGGCCTCCTGGACACCTTCCTATGGAGGCCAGTGGGCAGGCAAGGCTTCTGACCTCAGGGTCACTGAACGGGTCGGTGCACTATTTGTGTTCAGACAATCTGTGCTCTGACTTTGAAGCAAGTACCATGGCAAGCTGAACAATGTATGCTGTCATTCCCGTATTTGCCTTAAACTTTAGAAACCACATACAAATGACATATCCAGCCTACATCCTGCCTAACCAAGTGTTCACGGAGCCACAGAAGAAAGTGACGGAGGGCGCCTTGGTGGCTCAAGAGGGGAAGCGTCTGCCTTCGGCTGAGGTCATTATCTCAGGGTCCTGGGATGGAGCCCTGCATCCGGCTCCCTGCTCTGCGGGAAGCCTGCTTCTCCCTCTCCCACTCCCCCTGCTTGTGCTCGGTCTCTCCTCTCTCTCTCTCAAATAAATAAATAGAATCTTAAAAAAGAAAGAGAGAGAGAGAGAGAAAGAAAGAAAGAAAGAAAGAAAGAAAGAAAGAAAGAAAGGAAGAAAGAAAGAAAGGAAGAAAGAGAAAGGAAGAAAGAAAAAGGATCTTTTGGGGGCACCTGGTGACTCAGTCAGCTGAACATCTGAGTCTTGATTTTGGCTCAGGTCATGATCTTAGGGCCATGAGATCCAGTCCCGCATTGGGCTCTGGGCTCAGTGGGGAGTCTGCTTGAGATATTCTCTTTCCCTCTCCCTCCACCTCTCCCCCTGCTCGTGCACTCATGTGTGTGCTCTCTCTCAAATAAATAAATTCTTTTTTTTTTTAAAGATTTTATTTTATTTATTTATTTGAGAGAGAGAGAATGAGAGACAGAGAGCATGAGAGGGAGGAGGGTCAGAGGGAGAAGCAGACTCCTCGCCGAGCAGGGAGCCCGATGCGGGACTCGATCCCGGGACTCCAGGATCATGACCTGAGCCGAAGGCAGTCGCTTAACCGACTGAGCCACCCAGGCGCCCCTCAAATAAGTAAATTCTTAAAAAGAAAAAAAAAAGATCTTTGTAGATGTAATTAAGGATCTTGAGATGAGAAGATCATTCTGATTATCTAAGTGGGCCCTAAATCCAATGACAAGTGTCTATAAGAGAAAGGCAGAGGGAGATTTGAGAGAAACAGAAGAGAAGGCCGAAAGGAGAAACAGTATGAAAATGGAGGCAGAGGTTGGAACGATGCTGAGGAACAAGCCAAGGAATGCCAAGAAACACCAAGAACCCTGAGAAGCTGGAGGAAACAAGGAACAGATTCTCCCCGAGTCTTCAGACGTGCTCACACCTTGATCTCAGACCTCTGCCCCCTTGAACTGTGAGTGAATAAATTTCTATTTGAAAGCTACCAGCTAGTGCAACTGTTACGGCAGCCACAGGAAACTAAACGCGTAGGATACACCCATCTCGTGTTCTACCTAATCTCTTTTATAATGTTTTAAAACGAATATGAAGGGCGCCTGGGTGGCTCAGTTGGTTGGGCGACTGTCTTCGGCTCAGGTCATGATCCTGGAGTCCCGGGATCGAGTCCCGCATCGGGCTCCCTGCTCGGCAGGGAGTCTGCTTCTCCCTCTGACCCTCACCCCTCTCATGTGCTCTCTCTCAAATAAATAAATAAAATCTTTAAAAAAACAAAACAAAAACAAAAAAATGAATATGAATTATTTTTAAAATAAAAATGTTAAAATATTGCTACATACTACAGTGTTCCTCAGATACTTGACTAAAACCCACAGTAAGAAACACCCAGTTCTAATACATATCATCCATAATGGAAAAAAGTTTCACAAAACAATTACCTTTATTACACAGGCTGCACTCTAATACTTTCTATTATATTCTATTTCATCCTTATAAAAAACCAGTCACCACCCTCTACACTGACTTCAAGACCCACTTTACCTGTTTTGCAAAACCAGTTAGCGGAGTGACGCATTTTGAAGCTCCTCAGAAGGCTAGTTTGTTTGTTTTTTATAGACAGATGAGATGTCTGTGGAACTCTCCCCAGACCCAAAATGGCAAGGGTCCCTGTATGAGATTATAGGTTTCTTTCATTGTGGGATTGTGTCCTAATTTTTTTCCAGTTCCCACAGTCCCTGGCATAGCCCTGACACATAGCAGGTGCTCAACACCCCTGAGGTGGATCGAGAAGCTCAGCTAGGCACACGATGGAAGGAAGCGAGGGAGAATCAAGAGCTCTCCCGCCCATTTCTTTAGCTCCCAGGCTGGTCCAGTTCTACGGAAGCCGCACAAGGACAGGAGCGCCAGCAGGGGTGCTGTAGGAGCAGGGCCCTACAAAATACAACCCTTAACCTTGGGAAGTGTTCCTCCGAGGGGCTCCTACCACGGGTCTGACATTGCTTCCAACACTTCACATGCATTAGCTCACTTCACTTCCACAACAACCTTGTGAGGGAGGTGCTATTACCAGATCACCATTTTATAGATCCATAAGCTGATGCACAAAGAAACTGAGTAACTTTCCCAAGGCTAAACAGTTGTTAGGCCGAAGTCAGGGTTCAACACCAAGCAGTCTGTTTCTAGAATCCATGTTTCTCACCATTATACCACACTGCACCTTGGAGGCCCTGACTCGTTATGCTGTGATCCATCAAGACCAACCAAATCATGCCAACTCCACACAATATTTTTTCTCAAACTGAAAGTTTTAAGTGTAAATTTTTGCCATTTTAAAAACCACTCTCTTTAAATTAGCCCCTTCTCTAATAATTTATATATTTATTTGTATTAATATCAACATGTTTGAAGCCTTCAGAAGTGTAAGAAAATCCTGTGAATTCTCTGTCTGTAAAGTGTTCACTAACTCTCCAGAGAGGGAGTGGGGGCAGAGCTGGTAACTGACCGGTGGACTGGGTTCTGGAGAACTCTGCCATTCAAAGAGCTAGGTCCTCCACCCCAGAAACAGCCCACCACAGACCAATTCAATGAGTTAGCCTGTATTTCTGTAGGACAGAGCCAACAAGATTTTAGAATTACCACAAAGAAAACTCAATTGTTTTTAGTGGGGAAAAAAAAAAAAAGATTATGTAGCTTGCTTTACAAAAGAGAAAAATCTAGGCATTGATATCCACAGTTACTAACATCACAAAAATGATGACCAGATATTATGTGCCTAAGAAAAGAAACACCTGTCAAGTTAACCTTGCCAAAAAAAACCCCCAAACAACAACACAAAACAAACCTGAATCTGATCAAGCACCTGGATCCAACTGCCAAGTTAATGGAAATGAAGGAGACAATAGGACATATTAAATAACACCACATGACTGGAGCCAGAAAAACCCAGAATGTGGAACCTGCTACAGGATCAAGGACCTAATTTCTTCAAAATACAAATTACAAAGCAAAAATAAGAGAGAATGAGGTGTAGAGGAGGGACTCTCAGATTAAAGAATTTAAAAGACCTATAAATCCATGTAATGTGTGGTCGGCCTTATTTGGATCCTGATTCAAACAACTATTAAAATAGGACTTATAGAGGCACCTGGCTGGCTCAGTCAGTGGAGCATGGTGACTCTTGATGTCAGAGTTGTGAGTTCAAGCCCCACGTTGGGTGTAGAGCTTACTTAAAACATTTTTTGGGGGGGTGGGGGGGTGCTTGAGTAGCTCAGTCGGTTAAGCGTCCAACTCTTGATTTAGGCTCAGATCAGGATCTCGGAGTCATGGGATGGAGCCCAGTGTCAGGCTCTGGGCTCAGCGTGGAGTCTGCTTGAGATTTTCTTTCCCTCTCCCTCTGCCCCTCCCACCTCCCCCGCTCGCACCTCTCTCTCTCTCAAATAAATAAAATCTTAAAAAAAATTTTTTTATTGGGGCGCCTGGGTGGCTCAGATGGTTAAGCATCTGCCTTCAGCTGGGGTCGTGATCCCAGGGTCCTGGGCTTGAGCTCCATGTCGGGTTCCCGGCTCAGCAGGGAGTTTATTCTCTATCTGCCTCTGCCTCTCTCTGTCTGCCTCTCTCTCTCAAATGAATGAATAAAATCTTTGAAAGAAGGAAAAAAATACAATAAAAAAAAAATTTTTTAAATAGTACTGGGGCGCCTGGGCGGCTCAGTCATTAAGCGGCTGCCTTCGGCTCAGGTCATGATCCCAGAGTCCTGGGATCGAGTCCCGCATTGGGCTCCCTGCTCAGCGGGGAGCCTGCTTCTCCCTCTCTCTCCTTCTGCTGCTCCCCCTGCTTGTGCTCACTCTCTGTCAATAAATGAATAAAATCTTAAAAAAAAAAAAAAAAGAAATTATTTTAAGTGGTTATGTGGTTATGTTTGATAAATCTTCACCTTTTATGAATACATCCTGAAATATCTTAAGATGAAATTATATCTGGATTTACTTCAAAATAACACAAGGATTGGTACCTTCAGGTACTTCCGGTGGGAATATAAAAATGATGCTGTCTCTATGGAAAATAATCTGGCAGTTCCTCAAATGGCTAAACGTAGACTTGCCAGATGAGCCAGCAATTCCTACTCCTAGTATATACTTAAGACACATACAAACACGGGGCGCCTGGGTGGCTCAGTTGGTTAAGCGACTGCCTTCGGCTCAGGTCATGATCCTGGAGTCCCGGGATCGAGTCCCGCATCGGGCTCCCTGCTCAGCAGGGAGTCTGCTTCTCCCTCTGACCCTCCCCCCTCTCATGCTCTCTCTATCTCATTCTCTCTCTCAAATAAATAAATAAATAAAATCTTAAAAAAAAAAAAAGACAAATACAAACACATATCTAGGGGCACCTGGGTGGCTCAGTTGGTTGGGCAATCTACCTTTGGCTCGGGTCATGATCCCAGAGTCCTGGGATCAAGTCCCACGTTGGGATCCCTGCTCAGCAGGGGGGGGGGGGGGGGGTGTGCTCCCTCTCCCCCTCATCCCTGCTTGTGTCCTCTCTTTCTCAAATAAATCTTTAAAACAAAACATGTCCACACAAAAACATGTACACAGATGTTCACAGCACTATTCATAAGCATCAGAAAGTGGAAACAACCTATGGGGCACCTTGTTGGCTCTGTCAGCAGAGCATGCAACTCTTGTTCAGGGTCGTGAGTTTGAACACCACACTGGGTGTAGAGATTACTTAAAATTTAAAAAAGTGGAAACAACCCAAAAGTTCATCAACTGATGAATGGATAAACAAAATGTGGTGTATGCATTCAATAGAATATTAGTTCTCAATAAAAGAAATACTGATACATGCTACAACATGGATGAACCTTAACCGTACTAAATAAAAGATGCCAGTCACAAATTTGTCCTGAATAAGCAAATCCATAGATAGAAAGTAGAATAATGGTTGTCAGGAGCTGGGGAATGGGGCAATTGGGGGAGTTATGAGATGTTTCCCTGGCCTCCCAGAGTTTATGATCCAGTGGGGAAACAAATTAAACATATTTACACAAATAATTATCAATTACTGTTGGGACGGGAATGCAAATGTGGTCTGATGGAGTGTTTTCCTTGCCCTGACCCCCAAATCAGTGGCCCCCATCTGTAAAATGAGAAGGGTGTATCCTTGGGGGAGCTGCCCTCTAGGAGTCAGTCTTTTTCGTGAGATCCCCCCAAAAAACTAAGAAAATCAAACCTAATATATGCCTTGTAGCAAACTGCGGAGCATGCATAAGGGTCAAGCTAAAGGGGGATGAGCAAAGAGGCATGCTAAGGGGCAGAAGAACTTTGGGGATGCTCTATTTCTTAATCATACTTGATTTAGTTTCAGATTGGGAGGGAAAGCTCCATCTACCATTATTAATGTCTGTCACTTAACTAACCCTTTAGGAAAGTTACCATGCAAAAGGAACAAAAGTATGTGGAGAAAAAAACCGTCAAGGTGCAATATTAAATAGTTCTGGTTAACAAGTAACTTGATTTTTTTGTTGTTGTTAAACAAGTTCACTATATTCTCCAGGAACCAGTGCTCCCCCGCCCAGCCCAGCCCCCTCAATTTGTAAACAACAGCAAGTCAAATACTCAGGGCTATCTTCCTTTACGAACTGTCTAAATCAGAATAGCATTCAGTCATCTACACCTACGTATTTTTTAAATGTTTGCACAACCTTAGTTTTACCCCCGAATTTTAAGTTTCCAACTCTAGAAGACAGAGGCAAAACGAAAAGTGTTCACCACAGTTTCAATGTTCCTGGTTAATAAAAAAATGTCTTTATTCTAATGCTGACCAATAAAATGTATACAGTGGTGCAGTTTTCAAGTAATATACTACACCATCCTTTTCTGCAACTCCAGGGGGAAAAGGGTCACTTTCCTCAGTCTAATTCAAATCGACAGTGATTTGCTCTTTTACAATGTTTTTACGAAGACGATAAAAGTGACACCCCGCCTTCTACAGCAGGTCTGCAAATTGCGCAGGGAAAGGAGAACCTCCCTTTGAAGGCCACAGCGGCTGCTCCAAACAGCCGGCCACCCATTAGCAGCACAGGAGCGTGATATCCGGCCCCCGATCCCCCGACGAGAGGCCCGCCCAGCCGGGGAGACCCCGCCCCCAGGAGGACAGGCTGGAGCACACCCCGGGCAGCACACCAGCGGAACCCAGCTGTCCCGCGCAAGTCAGCCCCTGAGCACCGCCGGACGGCTCCCGTGCTGGTCCAGTCCCGGGGCTGGCAGCCTCCGCCATACACACCTCAGCGCCAGCCAAAGGCTGTAACGCGTGGCGCACAAAGGCCCGGAAACCCAGGCCCGTAAGGTCACCTGGCCGCGTAAAAGGCACGGCCCGAGAAGTTCCATTTGTAAAATCCGCGTGACTCGCAACTGCTCTAGAACTCGAGGCTGAGCGCTCATTACCCCCCAAGCCCAGCGGGGTCCGGCCCTTTTAGACCCCGGCCATCCACCGTGCCGGAGGAGCTTCGCGCCCCGGGAGGGTTTCGAACTACGTGAGCCGACTCAGAAGAAGGGGCTCTAAAAGCTGAAGGGGGTCGCGAAAAGCGACAAAGCTGATTCCCAGGCCTCGGGCTCTCACCCATTCCACACCGCTCTGAGCCAACCAACTCCAAGGGGTCCTGCGGGGCCAGCCCCTCAGTATTTGCGGAAAGCCCCTTAGTTTACAAAGAAGCCAACCAGGGGGAAGGGCGGCTGAGCCCTCTAGGTACCCTTTAGATGCGAGCACTCCATTCCCTCCTCTGCCCTCCGCGGACCTCAGCCTCTCCCGTTTGTCCCATCTAGGTGGCCCTCCCGGCGCAGGGATCCCCATCAAAGTCACCTAGAGGGGGATGCGAGAGGTGGTGGCAGCAGCAGCAGAACACCCTTCGCGCCCCTGCCCGCTTCCACCACCTGCCCGTGTGCCTTGGACCCCCACTCCTTAGCGGCAGGAGCCCTCCCTGACCGAGTTTCTCACCTTGGATGGTGCGATTGCAAGACACAGAGGCCGCCAGCAGGATGGCGCCCCCCAGCAGCCACGCTGCGCTCACGCTTCGCATCCTTCCTGCAGCCCCGCCGCCGGGCGGGCAGGGCATTCGCCGCCACTGATTCGAAACTCGGAGCCCCACTCGCCGCTCGGAGAGGAAGCCGCGGTCTCACCTGCTCTAATCCAAGCCTCTCCGCGCTCCTCCCGGGAGAGGGCTAAGTTTCAGTGAAACCCGAGGCGCTCGGCGCACCTGCGCGAGGCCACGCCCCCGGGGCGGAACGCGCGGCTCGGCCCCGCCCCTGCGAACTTCCAACGCGCGGGTCCGGCTCGCGGCAGTCTGGCCCGGCGCGCGAGCCCCCACCTACGCGCTGCAGGTGCGCCCGCCGCGGCCGGGAGGGTGCGGGGGCCGCCCGCGGGCGGGGCCGGGCGGGTGAAGTAGCTGTATTGGAATGCAAATGACAGAAACGCCGGGACGACGAGTTCTCTGCGACCGGGCCACGCCTAGAACTCCCATTAACCTTTAATCACTTTGGGGGAGCCAGGGTCTTCCGTGTCTTCCCCTCCCCTTTGCTAAATGGAAAAAGCCGAGGCCCAAGCTCACGGACTTTGTCGTTGGTAATTGGTAGAGGGTTCCCAGTGTAGCGGGCACGGGGGGGGATAAGGGGTGAGTTTGTTGATTTTTTTTTTCCGCTTTGTTTGTTTTGTTTTGTTTTTTTGAAGGGGTAAGTTTATAATCTGCAGAGACTTGGTGGATCGCTGCGGACACCAACGAAAGCGGTGGGGAGCAGGAAGGAGTCCCGACGAGGGGTCAAGGATCTGGAATTTCCACTCTGCTGTTAACTACCTGTGACCTCGAACAAACCTATTCACCCCCTTCTAGGCCCATTTCCTTGTCCATGAGGTGGAGCGGGTGAGGTGATAGTTGGGACAGCTACCTTAAGTGCCAAGAGCTAATGATTTGGAACACTAGTTTAATACCGACCGCGAGCCGCGCATTAAGTATGCTTATTCCCAATTTAGAGATGAGGAAATGGCGTTTAGAAAGGTTGGATAAATTGCCCACAGTTACGCAGTTTATAGGCACAGTTTATAAACACACACCACATTTAATCTCTAATCTATGACAGCCACTTTCTATTAATCACTGCACTATAAATACTTCGACCAGGGTCTCCCCCGCATCGGGAGCTGGTAGTCCAAAGAAATATATAAGGAGATAGAGGGGGTGTTGAGAAAAGGAGTGAGAGTTTGGGGGTGGGTGCACAAGGGCCAGCATCATCCTGGTAATATTTTTTGCTTTGAAAAGGCAAAATCAGGGGCACCTAGGTGGCTCAGTTGGTTAAGCGATTGCCTTCGGCTCAGGTCATGATCCCAGGGTCCTGGGATGGAGCCCTGCATCGGGCTCCCTGCTCAGTGGGCCTGCTTCTCCCATTCCCACTCCCCCTGCTTGTGTTCCCTCTCACGCTGTCTCTCTCTCTGTCAAATATATAAATAAAATCTTTTAAAGAAAAGAAAAGGCAAAATCAAGTTTAAAGTTACCTGCTAAACTACTGGGTGATGGAGGAGCAGAAAAGAGAAACATTAGTATTGTCCTCAGATGTTTGAAGGATTAGCTCAGAGAAGAGGATTAGACAGATTTTGAGTAGCTCCCTGAGAGCAGAAATATATGGAAGCCACTGTGGGAGGCTAACTGTGGCTCAGTATAGAAAGAGATTTCTAGCAAGTACCACTGGTCTCAGTCCTGAGAGCTGTCAGCTGAGATTGAGGGCCACATCACTACAGCACTTGCAGCAAAGGACCAGGCCATCCCTGTGGCACGTTGGAGAGGGGAGTTCCTTCCCAGAGTGAGGGGCCAGATTGGGTGAGTCTAGATAGCCTCTTGAGAGGCTTGAGTCCTGAGAGTCTACCATTCTCCTTAGAAGACCTCTAAGTTTGGTAAATCAGTTGCTGGTGACTATCATGAATTTTTGAACCACCATAAACCAAATGGCCACAGACCTGTGAGTTTCTAAGATGGAGCTCACATCTGATAAGGGCCCTGTGTGACTTCTTACTGACCCCACCATGGGGCCAATAAACAAAACTAATGTGGGCTCCAGATAATTTGGGCAGACAAAATTGTATAAAATATCATGTTAGCCAGTTGTTCCAACCATATGCCCAAAAAGACATTTCCCAAGTTACCTAAGTGGATGGTTAGCATGCTGCCTCTTCCCTGGGTCCTGACAGGAGCTCGAAGGAGTAGGGAAATAAATGGTTGAAAACAAAGAGTAGCAAATGGCCCTGAACCTGCCATGAGAATGGAATAATTGCTCCATGAATAACGGGAGTGACTGCCTCTCAACACACATACAGCCAAGAATGGCCAGCGAAAGCTATCCAGATTTTTTTTTAAGATTCTCTTTATTTATGAGAGAGAGACAGAAGAGACAGAGCGGGGGTGGGGAGGAGCAGAGGGAGAAGGACAAGCAGACTCCATGCTGAGCACAGAACCCCACATAGGACTCGATCTCAGGACCCTGAAATCATGATCAGTGCTCAAACCAGGAGTCAGACACTTAAGTGTCTGAGCCACCCAGGCGCCCCCAGAGTTCTTTTTCCTGGCTGCCTTTCAGTAGGGCATCTCTTAGGAATCTCTCTGTTATGTCTCCAGTTCTCTGGGGAATGTGATTAAGAGCTTGGCCTTGAAATCATGTAACCTTGCTAACATTTGTGTGACCTCACAGAAATTACTTACCTTCTCTAAGCTTTCGGTTCTTTACTTATAAAATGGAGTCAATATTTTTTTAGTTTAAAGGTGTGTGAGGATAAAATAGTGACCATGTTTGATGCCTGGTGAAAGCTCAGCAGATGGGCTTTTTATTTCCTTCCTTTCTCTCTGCAGTCTTCTTTACACCCAACCTACCACCTAGCTCTCAGGATGCTGCCTCCCAGGGCCACTTGCCACAGCCGATGCCCTCTCTCCCTCCCAGGAAAAGTTGCCTTCCAGCAGCAGCACAGGGGTCTTCCACATCCTATCCGGGGGACACCTCCTCATGAGGATCAGTCCTCTCCGACAGGGTCTCTCACTAGGGAAGATAAGATACTAAATCCCTATGATGACCCTTCTCGGGCTCCATTTTGTTATCTATAATCTGGGGATGTCCATAGTACCTTTCTTGTAGGATGGTTGTGAAGATTTAGTTTGCTAAATGCCCATAAATACTTCTTAGCACAGTTCCTGGTGTAGAGTAAATACTCAAGAGATAGTAGTTACTATAGAATGACTGGACCAGGGAGAGTCTTCCTCTTGGCAGAGAACAATGCATAAAACTCCAGCTGTTTTGACTTAAAATTTCACTGGTATTTTATGTAAATATGCCTTGAATCATCAACATTTCAAAGAAAATATCTTACTGAGCACTGCTGTGAGTTAATTATCTCATGAGTGTGTTTTCTCCCAACCATCTGACTAAATGAACTGCATTATTTAAGTCCGCTTGCCCATGTTTTCCAGTGATTTGTTTTTTGATGTTGATGACTTCTTTGCCCTGAAGGGCTTAGGGTATTGTATGGTGCTATGGAGCAGTACAGAGAAGTAAACACAGCCAATTCCAGATAGTCTGGCTTCCAGGGATTGGGAAGTTTGGGCAGTTTCCCACCCTCTACAGTTCTAAAGAAAATAAAGTAGGAAATGGGATGGGCCAGACACTGAGGAGGAAGCCATTTCAATCAATCAGTTCTACAGCCATTTATCAAACTCATCAAACTCTTCCTGGAGAAACAAAGATCTAGTCCCTACACTTGGATCCTGGATTCTTGCAATAGCCTTGTGACTTGTATCCTTCCCTCTGACACTCTACACAGTCTCCTCCCAATATAGTGGTCAGAGTGAACCTGTGAAAATGTGCATCAGATCAGATCACTTCCTTATTTCAAATACTGACGTAGTTCCCCACTTCCCTGGGAGTACAAACCAAAGTCTGTCAAAAGTGTATGCATCCTGCCTTCCTCCCCCATACACACACAACACACACAACACACACACACATGCACACATATACTCCCTTTTACTTCATCTCTTTTATTCCCCTCCCTCATTCTGCTCCAGCCATGCCTGGACCATAGCTTCGGTCTTTACTCCTTTCAAGTATTTGCTACAACACTATTTTCTCAGCGGGGCCTTCTAAGAACTACTTATTTAAAATTATACTCCTGGAGAGCCTGGCTGGCGCGGTCAGTGGAGCATACGACTCTCGATCTCGGGCTTGTGGGTTTGAGCCCCACGTTGGGTGTAGCAATTACTTAAAAATAAAATAAAATAAAAAAGATAAAAGAATAATTAAAAAAATAAAATTACCCTCCCACCTCCCTCCCTGAACGTTTTCCTCTCTGGCACACATCCCCAGTATTTACTTACTATCTAGCTCCTCCACCACGACACGATGCAAGCTCTATGACTACAGAGATTTTTTTCTTTCACTGTAGCTTGCAGAATTGTTTATAATTTTTTTTTTAAGATTTTATTTATTTATTTGACAGGGAGAGGCACAGCGAGAGAGGAAACACAAGCAAGGGGAGTGGGAGAGGGAGAAGCAGGCTTCCCGCCGAGCAGGGAGCCCGATGCGGGGCTCGATCCCAGGACCCTGGGATCATGACCTGAGCCGAAGGCAGACGCTTAACGACTGAGCCACCCAGGCACCCCAAGCTTGCAGAATTGTTTAAAAGATTGAGGAAATAACACCATCTGAAGGTGGCAACAGTCTCTTACACACTCAACTCTATGATGTCAAATCAGTATTTATTTTTTCTTTTAAAGATTTTATTTATTTATTTAACAGAGAGAGACATAGCGAGAGCAGGAACACAAGCAGGGGGAGTGGGAGAGGGAGAAGCAGACTCCCCGCTGAGCAGGGAGCCTGATGTGGGACTCGATCCCAGGACCCTGGGATCATGACCTGAGCCGAAGGCAGATGCTTAACGACTCAGCCACCCAGCTGCCCTCAAATCAGTATTTAAGTCCCAGTTTAAATCACTCCTTAAAATACGGGGAGGCCAATGTCTAAAACACTGCAAAGGTGAGCCTTTAAAATGTAGACGACTGGGATTTTTATCTGTTTTGCCCACTGCTGTATTCCCAGTGCTAGAATAGTGTCTAGCACATAGAAGGAACTCAACACATACTTGTGAAGGAGTCAGTTTTTATATACTGCCCACCTACTATCTATCATTCTGCTAAAATCTAGAATTGCAAAGATCAGTATCTCTGCTTCCATTGAATTGATGGTCAAATGTGAAGAGAGATGCATAGATTAAGTCAAGTATTGGGGGTGGGGGTAGTGGTAAGTGACACATCTTTGAAGGTCTGTGGACACACACAGAATGACACCTGCCTGGGGGAATGAGAAAAGGGTTTCTAAAGGAGAGGGCATGTGAAGACAGCCTTGAAGCTTGAACAGTTCACCGGGTAGCTTATTTAAGATAAGGCTAGCTGCTATAACACATAAATCTCTAAGTCTTAGTGATTCACTGCAATAGATGTTTATTTCTTACTCGCTTAAAGCCAAATCCAAGGCTGTTTGGTGGGAGTCTCTCTTCCAAGTGGGGATAAATGAGCGGGGCTTCTCCCATCTTGGGACTCAGCCTTCTTCAATTGAAGGCTTCCAAGGTTACTACAGAAGGACATGTGAAGGGTCGTGTGTAAAAGGTTTCCACAGCCCTGGTCTGAAAGTGGTGCACCATCATTTCCATATTCCACTGACCAGAACTCAGTCACGTGGCCACAGCCCACTGCAAGAGAAGGCTGTGTGCCCAGAAGGAAGAGAAAAGGAGCTCTGTGAACAGCTAACAATCTGTTATTCCAGGTATGATCAAAGTGTGGTGGGTGTGGGGAACACTTCGGTGGGAAACCAGTGTGTGTGAAGGAAAGTGGCTAGTGATAAAGCTAGAAAGGTAGCCAGGACTCACCTTTAAAGGGCTTTCCATGAAAAAGACTTTGGACTTTAATCCTGAAGCCACTGAAGACTGAACTATCCGTTCTCAATCCCATCTTCAGAGCACTGAGATTGCCAAGGTGGCCTTTCTGGGACCAAAGAAAAGAATAAATCTGGTTGGGGTTGTAGATGGAAAAGATAAGGGGAGGAAAAGAGAAGAGAAGAGGGATTAACTCCCACCACAAGGCTGCCTAAGTGAGCAACTCAGCCCTTCCAATCAACTGTTCCCATCTTTGTAATCACCATGTGGCATAATGACCATTCTCTACTCCTTGCCCCCATCACCCTGATGACGTGCTTATTTCATTAAGTAATCATAGGTACAGATGCCATCACCTGACTCTTTATGAGGTCCAGGGTGCCAGTTCTGCTCCCCACAGTATTACCTTTTCAGAACAGTGAGCCTGCGGCTGTATTTCCCATGACGTCACACTGCTCTCAGTGATGCATTGTCCCATCACACTTCCAGTCCACGTGGACATTCTTCATAACTCCCGTCCTTAAAAATGTCCCCAATTGTTTCAATGGCAGGAACAAACAAACAAACAAAATCTAAAAAGTTAAAACACAAACACACACACACAAGGATCATAAGCGTAAACAGTAGTTGGTCACAATGCCTGCAATTATTTCTTTGGGTCCAGAATGCCTCTGGGTAGCTGAACGGACTACATTACCATTCCAGTCTTTGGCTACCATCCAGACCCCTCTGCTCCACTGCTGACAAGCTGAGATACGTTGGCGGGGGGGGTGGGGAGGTGGGTGGGAGATGGACACGACTCCCTCGGCCTCCTCTTTCTCATACCAGGAGGTTTCTAAGGACCCCTCCACCTCTAATTTATAAGTCAAAGTAAGCACCTCAGACAGATGAGTTGCAAGCATGGGGAGCAAGGCCTTCTGGGACAGAGCCCAGTGCAGGGCAGGAGTGGCCTGGCTTGCTGTGGGACAGGAGGGCGATGCCAAAGGCAGACTTTGCCACCAGGCTCTTCTCCAGAGGCTCTCCGTGGCACAAGGGAGTCCGAGCTCCCCTGGTCTGACCACCAGGCGTGAAAACCACCTGCCCAATTTCGAAGAAGCCTAACTGCTGACTTTTCTTGTAAAATCAGTCCCAACGTCCTCTTTATTTATTTTTAAAAAGATTTATTTATTTATTTATTTATTTATTTATTTATTTATTTATTTATT